>NW_022589707.1:39982076-40056759 GCF_004348235.1 Phoca vitulina | reverse complement strand
TATATATATATATATATATATATATATATATATATACACCACATCTCCTATTCCATTCTGAAGTGACTGGAGTGGAACCTTTCATTCTCTGAGTGCCCACCCTGTCCCCATAGTGACCTTCAGCCACCCCTACACACACACACACACACACACACACACACTTACACACTTTCAGACACACATCCTCTCTAACTTGAATGAAACTATAATGACCTTAGAAAAGTTAAGTCCTTTCTGTGTTTGTTGATTGATAATGAGGATTTAAAAAAAGTATCTGTTTCCATAGGTGTTGGGACACTATATGAAATAATACAAGTAAGGAGGCTGAAAAGGGCCTAGCACACGGTAAGATTCAAGAGGGATCAGCTTTTACCATCATCATTATAATCATCACTATGTTGAGCTAGAGGCAAATGCCTATAAGAAAAAAGCCCATATAATACAACGCATCATCTTGGGATGAGTGTATTGGTGGGAGATACGCTGCATACACTGGCCTTGGGCTGACGGATGGCTGATCATCTTTCTTCATGAATGCCTTTCCCTCAGGCTTTCCAGAATAGCATCAGAAAAAGTATTGACAGTTTACCAGTGGGAATTCCAGATTATTCAGATGTAAACCCATTTTGCGGGCGGGGCGGGGGTGGTTAGACTATCAATGAAATTGATTTCCATTATGGCAAAAATCCAACTCTATCTAGAAACGTGAGCCTTTCTTCTGGCCTGCAACATTCCACCCTGCTGCAAACTAAGGAACACAGGATATTATATGCAAATGAACCTGGAAGGAGGGACGGGGGTGTGCCAAGAGATTCAAAATTAGGATCCAATTTCAGATTCTATTGGCAGATATCACTGACGGTTAAAAAGAAAAGAAAAAGAAAAGCCAGAAGGATTCTAGTGCATCTATCTGCATTTAAATTGTTTACCTAAGATTAAGAGTGCCTACTGACCCTTAATATTAGATTTTTTTTCAAAAACCTGGTTAGTTTTGCAGTCCCATCAGTACCACTTTGTACCAGTTTTTCTAGATTCCTCTTCCAGTGAATGATGACCATTGTGCGTAGCATGCAAAATCCAGGGGGTGTTTATGCTTATTAGAACACAGACACATGAAGGGACATGGGAGAAACTCTCCCAGAAGTGCATAGTCAACTCTTTGTTTTCAGATGGAAGATCTCTGGTGCCATTTTCATGATGGGAATATCCAGGTCAAATTCTGCTTCTATGCCAGTCAGTACCCTTTTAAGTCCTATAACTACATATTGGTTCAGCCTTTAGATGGGTAATAAAGAGTAAGCCTAGAAGGAGTTGAAGCCATGGAGAGGTGGGTGGCTTTAAGAATAATTTCATCTTATCTTGAAAACTGTGGATCTCTTGATATTATAATTGCTACCATGATAAAATCCTAATTACTTTTGAATCTTCATAAGGGAGAACAAATGGCTGAAAATGTGATCTCTCTGGATGCTACATAAAACTACCGTTGTTCTGTTGATGGTGATTTTACCTTCTTCCTGAGAGAGGAGGAGGAGGAGGGGAGAATATTTACTCTTATGGTTGTTTTGAGATTTTTGTTTTTTTTAATGGTCAGAGGGAGAACTGAAATGGCCCACGATCAGTTGGTGATATGAACCAGGAAATAAGATGTGCAAATGAGGCTGCTTCTGCTGCCAGGGAGTTAGAAAAACTCCAAACTCCCTCTTCAAGGAGAAACCTTCCCAACCTTGTTTTCCATGAGCAATATTTCAGTCCAGAGATCCCAAGAAAATGGAGAGGAAGTGGAAAAGAGAAACATCAGTCACACCTTTCAATGGAGGCCCAGTGCTGTCATCTCCTGAAGTATTTTGAAGTAACCCTTTGAGATGATACATACTTTATCTTTCAAAGCCATCCCCACTTGCACGGGCTTGGGTATGACTGCATTAACAGTGCAAAAGGCTATCCTCTGAGTGCCTTCAGACCAGGATTATTTCATGTGTTTTGAAGAGAGATAGTGCCAGTTACCATGATAGCATTAACCAAAGATAACAGAGAACAAAGCTTTTAAACTTAGAAGAAAGAAATCTTTCAGAGAGGGAAGAATGTTTTTGACACAGAAACCCAAAGGGCATGTTGGAAGTACCACGAAGAATTTGAAATGTGTCTTCTTTATGTTCCCTCATCTTTGTTTGTAGGCTGAAATAACCCTGTTGAAAGTGAGATATTTTTTTTTCAATTGGGCTTCCACATTATTTATTTTGCAATTAATTGTGATTGCAAATTTTCTAAAAAGTAGCCCCTGGTACAACATCAGAGTCCTTTGCATCTGAGTTTCTTTGGATGAAAACTAGATTAACATGACACGGTTGCTAACAGAATTGGAAATAACATGGGAGGTAACACGGGTGGTGTATCAGTAGAGGTTCTTGGTGGTAAAAAGAAAAAATTCATTTGTTACCTGAAGCAGAAAAAGGGAACATATTCAAAGGATATTTGTTTTCCCAGAATTAGCCAGAGGCTGGAGGGGATCAACATTATAAGGGAAGCAGAGATCAGAGGAGCTCCAGATGGCCTCGAAAACTTGCAACACAAACAGCCTGGCCAGGATATCACTGCGGCGGCCACTGGGCACTCCCCACCACCACTACTGGACACCATCACAAACATGGCACAAATGATCCATCTGCTCTTTCTTGACCTCATTTACCCCAGATTTGTAGGCTAAGGTGGTTCATTCGATTGACCAAGCCTGTATATCCTGTGCTCCACCAAGACCTTATTCAACAGGAATTCCCCAAAAAAGAAGACGGTAGATTGGATGCTGGACAAGTCTCTGAAATGGCATTTGTTGACCATAGGTGTATGACAAAAAGTACTTTGCTAATTCCTGTCACTGAACATGGGAGGTAGAAGGCTTAAAGAGAAAAGCTTCCTAGCCTATTATTAGAGGGCAGGACTTGCTAATACTAACACATTGTTCATGCTTGTAATTTAAAAGACTAATTTTATTCTGAAGAAATAAAGAACTAGGTCAGTCAGGAATCTTAGCTGATCTAAATAAATCAAGAAGATTGACTGCCATAACTGCTGTCTTCCTACTTTTTCATCTAGATCAGCATGGTCCAGTAGCACTTTTGGAATGATGGAAGCGTGGCTGTTGAGCACTTGACATCTGGCTACTGCAACTGAGAAACTGAATTTTTAATGTTACTTAATTTTATTTAGTTTAAATTAAAAACAAATAGCCACCTAACGCTGGCAGATACTGTGTCTTATGAAAATCAGTTTCATAGTATAGAACTGGAAGGGCTATTTGAGATTCCTATAGTACGTTGGATGTTTGTTACTTTTAATGTAAAGTATGTGGAATTTTTAATGTAAAGTATGAAAAAGATAGTTGGGTTTACACCTGGTGAGAGGGGATGGGAGGAGATAGAGACTGTCATTCTCAGTGGTTAGATAAAAGATAATCAGGATCATAAAGAATTTATGTTGGGAAGGGACCACACATTAGCACCAGAATGTGTGGTTTCTCTTGGTCGTATTTCATTTGAAGAGGAGATAGAAGGACAATGGGCTATGACCTTAGAAAAGGAGTGTCCAATTCCATTCACAAACAAGAACACTAGTATGGGGACAATGAACAAGCCACATTGCTCTGAAAGCTGGACCTCGTGAAGTATAAGAGGAATAATAAGATGATAGCTTTGAAAAAGTGCTATCAAATATTTGGCTATCAAGAGTTACTAAAATAGTTTTGTGAATTTCCATAATATACTTGAGAATCCTTTTATTGAAAAAGAAACAAAACAGGAAGCCTGTGCTTTTCTGAAGTTTCTCTTCTTTTGCTCTTTCTAATTAAAGCTATGCCTTGAATACTTTTGGTGTACCAGTAAAGTATTTGTGCTTTGGGAATCTAAACAGAACACTACTGGCAGTTCCAACCACCAGAGGAAGAGGGACTGGTTTTCCGTAGGTGTGCAGAGAGCCCACAGTGCTTTCCCTGGAAGGCATGGATTATAAGGGTGACTTCACATATGTGGCCAAAGGTGAACTATACACAAAGCAGGTGATTGAAATTCCTGTGATTCTTGGCTACCAGCAAGATTTACCAGAAAAAGGAAGTTCCTAAAGCGCCTTCCTTCAAGCTAAGACAGGGGTTGGTAAACTAGAGCCCTTAGGCCAAATTCAGCCTGCCACCTGTGTTTATATGGCTCATGAGCTAAAAATAGTTTTTACGCTTTTAAGTGATTGGAAAAATTAAAAGAAGAATGACATTTCATAACATGTAAAACTTATAGGAAATTCAAACTTCAGTGTCGACAAATAAGGTTTTTTTGGAATACACCCATGCCCAGTCATCGACATATTGTCTATTGCTACAACATAGAGGAATTGCAGTAGAGACCATATGGCCATATCGATGGCAAAGGTTGCACTTTACAGAAAAAGTTTGCCATCCTCTGACACATGGCCCAATGTGTGGATCATCCTTTAAGCCAGCAGGGAGTATTCAGCCCACTTAGAATGTATTTGACTCTAGACCGAGAAGGATAGTTTTGCCTTTTCATTTGAGACTTTTTCCCACCATCCTCCCAATAAACTATAATTTTTTTGAGGAATAGACCATGGGTTATTTTCTCTTATGTCTTCTTGTAGTGCCTTACAAATAGAAGGTAATTAACAGTTATTTGTTGAATGAATAGATAGATAGATAGATAGATAGATAGATAGATAGATAGAGTTTTGAAACAAATTACTTACCTTTGCATTATTGCTGTCTATGAATATCAAAATTATTATAGTCTCTATGTAATGAGCTAATTAGCCAATTAATTACTAGAAAACAGGACAATATCAAGAGCAGTAAAGTGTGACAGAAGTTCTGTTAATTGAAAACCATTCCCTTTTAAAACATGCTGATTAATGGCTATGTCCCACAAAACGTGCAAAGCCAGTATGTAACTTTCTCTTGCTCCCATTTATACCTACACCACCACTTGAGCTGTGTACATACTAATTGTCCCCAATATTTGTTTATGGTGGTTGTACTTTGTACTAAAAATGCATAATCCAATGAAATACTAGGAACCTTCCATGACCAAAATAAAGTGGGAGAAAAGTAACATTTGTTAAATACCTTCTTTTGGTCAGGTGCTGACTTGGGCACTTCACATATACCTAGAAACCCAGATTCTCTGGAGCAAGATTTTCTGTTGTACACATTCTTTGTAAATTATATCTACTTGCAGCCACTGAGTGGGACCATAGCCTAGCTGATCTGCTCGGTTTTTGCTGTCTTCATAAGGAGTATTGATTGACTTGGTCAAATCAATTGTGTGGCCATTTCCATATACACATCATTTAGCTGCCTGAACTGATTGCTTCTGCCAGGCCACAGTTATGTTCTTTCAATCATGTAGATCCAGGTTGTCTCAAATCCTCCAAGTGGAACGCTGAAACATCAAAACACCAGGCTCTGGAGAATTAGCCGAGCATATTTTTCCATAGGAAATTAATGTTAAGATTCGGAGGAAACAAATCATCAGAAGGTTATATTGTTCAATAATCCAAAGTAAATCAGAAATTTCTGGAGCACATATTCCTTAGTAATGAAGAAAAAGAATATCCAAGCTAAGTTTGCATTCACCTAGATTGGAAAACACCTTTGGTAGCAGATGGCTCTTTAGATCTCAAATTCAATTATCTTTTTTGAAACCGAGAAAACAAATGGTGATTTAAATCACCTTTGATTATTGGATGTTGGCATATTGGACTGAAGTTTTCTGATGTGTTTACTGGACTCACATAAAGATGGCAAGGGTCTGGGGCCTGGAAAACAAAGTACCATGCTGAATGGGAACAAAACCCCTTTTGCAGGTTATTTTCAGTAGTGGCAGTAATCCAGAGCTGGCAGTGGTGGTAAAAGGGAGAATGGGAATATAAAGACAGCTCATTGCTGGAGGACATGATTTAGCTTTTACTGTTTTTTTTTTTTTTTAATTTTAATTAGTAGGAAAAGCAGGTTTACACCTCCTGGCAAATTAACCTGTAAAGCAAATATATGTTTTAACAAATATACTTTAGCATGGGCCAGGTAAATTTTATTGAAAATCACAGTAGTGACTAGAGGCTGATTTGGAAGAATACTACTGTTGCTGTCTTTTTTGAATGTGGTGGAGGCTATGCTATAAATAACACAAAGGGCTCTAACTGCATTCTTGGGGGAAGGGGCAAATGGAGAAAAAGAATGTTTCTCAGTGCATACATTCAAAAAGTAGCCTCACGAGATGCTTTATTAAGGTCGTAGCAGTGTACATGTAGCAACATAGAGAACAAGCCCTAAATGAACTTGCAACACAGGCCTAGGAAGTCTTCTGGGCCTTTCTGTTTCTGTTTCAACTTTTTCTGGTCCTGTTTCATCCACTAGGTACTGGGGACCAACCTGTGCCAGACCTAACATTTTGCTTAACTTTTTTCCTGCCATCCGAGCTGTTGGAAGGTGCTGTTTGTATTGTGAACTGTGCCAGTCACATTTTGAGCCAGAATTCTGTTATTCCTTTGTCAGAAGTGCTCCACCTGTCTCTTGGGCTTTCACTATTATCTTATAAGCTTACTGTTCTGTGTCCTATGGCAGAGAATGCACTAGATGGGAGTCGTAAGAGCTGAACTGCAGTTCTCACTCCGCTACTTTAGAGAGGCATACGTCAGAGATACTGTGGGTTTGGGTCCAGACCACCACAATGGGAAGTGAATATTGAAATGAAGTGAATCAAATGAATTTTTTGGCTGCCCAGTGCATATAAAAGTTATGTTTACACTATACTGTAGTCTGTTAAGTGTGCAATAATAGCATTATGTTTAAAAAAAAAACCCAGCGTACACACCTTAATTAAAAAATATAATAAAAAATGCTAACAATCGTCTGAGCTTTTAGCAAATTGTCGTCATTTTGCTGGAGGAGTTTCTCGCCTCAGTGTTGATGGCTGCTGACTGATGGGAGGTGGTTGCTGGAGGTTGGGGTGGCTGTGGCAATTTCTTAAAATAAGACAACAATGGAGTTTGACACATCGATTGACTCTTCCTTTCATGAGCAATTTCTCTGTAGCATGTGGTGCTGTTTGATAGTGTTTTACCCACAGAAGAACTTCTTTCAGAATTGGAGTCGATCCTCTCAAACCCTCCCACTGCTTTATCAACAAAGCTTATGTCATATTCTAAATCTTGTTGTCATTTCAACATCTTCACAGCATCTTCACCAGGAGTAGATTCCATCTCAAGAAACCACTTTCTTTGCTTATCCATAGGAAACCACTCCTCATCTGTTCAGGTTTGATCATGAGATGGCAACCATTCAGTCCCATCTTCAGGCTCCACTTCTAGTTCTAGTTCTCTTGCTGTTTCCACCACATCTGCAGCTACTTCCTCCACTGAAGTCTTGAACTCCCAAGCATCCATGAGGGCTAGAATCAACTCCTTCCAAACTCCTGTTGATGTTGAAATTTTGACCTCTTCCCATGAATCATGAATGTTCTTAATGGCATCTAGAAGGATGAATCCTTTCTAGAGGTTTTCCATTTACTTTGCCTAGATCCATCAGAGGAATCACTCTCTATGGCAGCTGTAGCCTTACAAAATGAATTTCTTAAGTAATGAGACTTAGAAGTTGAAATGACTCCTTGATCCATGGGCTACAGAATGGATGTTGTGTTATCAGTAATGAAAACAATATTAATCTTGTTGTCCATCTCCATCCGAGCTCTTGGGTGACCAGGTGCACCGTTAATGAGCAGTCATATTTTGAAAGGAAGCTTTTTTTCTGAGCAGTAGTTCTCAACAGTGAGCTTAAAATATTCAGTTAACCATGTTGTAAATAGATGTGCTGTTAGCCAGTCTTTGCTGTTCCATTTATAGAGCACAGCAGAGTAGATTTAACATAATTCTTAAGGGCCCTAGGATGTTTGGAATGGGAACTGAGCATTGGCTTCAACTTAAAGTCACCAACTGCATTAGCCCCTAACAAGAGAATCAGAGCTTTGGAGCCAGGCACTGACTTCTCTCTAGCTATGAAAGTCCAAGTGGCATCTTCTTCCAATATAAGGCTGTTTCATCTACCTTTTTTTTTTTTTTCAGATTTTATTTATTTACTTAAGAGAGTGAGAGAGAGAAAGTGAGAGTGATAGTGAGAGCAAAAGAGAGAGTGAGAGAGCGAGAGTGAGAACAAGAGAGAGAGAGCACAGAGGGAGAGGGAGAAGCAGACTCCCTGCTGAGCAGGGAGCCTGACACAGGGCTCGATTCCAGGAGCCCAAGACCACGACCTGAGCCAAAGGCAGCCATTTAACCAACTAAGCCACCCAAGCGTCCCTCATCTACTTTGAAAATCTGTTGTTTAGTGCAGCCACCTTCATTAATGATCTCAGCCAGATCTTCTGGGTAACTTTGCTGCTTCTTATCAGCACCTCTGCTTCACCTTGCACTTTTATGTTATGGAGATGACTTCTCTCCTTAAACCTTATGAACCAACCTCTGCTAGCTTCAGACTTTTCTTGTGCAGCTCCCTCACCTCTCTCAGCCTTTGTAGAATTGAAGAGAGTAGGGCCTTGCTCTGGATTAGGCTTTGGCATAAGGGAATATTGTGGCTGATTTGATCTTCTATCCAGACCACTCAAACTTTCTCCAGATCACCAGTAAGACTGTTTCACTTTCTTATCATTTGTGTGTTCACTGGAGTAGCACTTTTAATTTCCTTCAAGAACTTTTCATTTTCATTCACAATTTGGCTAATTTGTTTAGTGTAAGAGATCTAGCTTCTAACCTATCTTGGCTTTCGACATGCCTTCCTCACTAAGCTTAGTCACTTCTATCTAGCTTTTGATTTAAAGTGAGAGACCTGAGATTCTGCCTTTCATTTGAACACTTAGAGGCCATTGTAAGGTTATTAATTGGCCTAATTTCAATATTGTTGTGTCTCAGGGAATAGGGAGGCCCAAGTAGAGGGAGAGAGACATGGGACAGCCAGTCAGTGGAGTGGTCAGAACACACGTATTTGTCAATTAAGCTCCCCTTTCTTATATGGGAGCAGTTCATGGTACCCCAAAACAATTACAGTAGTAACATCATCAAAGATCACCGATCACAGATCTCCATAACAAATATAATAATAATGAAAAAGTTTGAAATATTGCAAGAATTACCAAAATGTGACACAGAGACATGAAGTGGACAAATGCTGTTGGAAAAGAGCGCCCAATGATTCGCTTGCTACAAGGTTGCCACAAACCTTTAATTTCTAAAAAAAAAAAAAAAAGGCTGTGTCTGTGGAGAGCAATAAAAAGAAAGGCGATAAAATGAGGTATGCCTGTATTCATCTGAGTTTCAACGCCTCGTTTGTAAAATAAAATAAATAATATTTAACCTACTTGCTTTTTGTGGTTGAAGTGAAAGATATTGACATTATTATTAGGCTAATTGGTAAAATAACCAAAGTATGTTTTTGGCTGTGAAGTAATCTCTCACTCTCAAAATAATTAATAAACAATTTTATCTTTAAGGTAAACATATAACAAGTTTTATATTAATTTCTCATATCTAATATATTAAATAACTTTGCTAATATCACATGTATTATTACAGTTAAAACAACTGGATAGCATTTCATAATTCATAATTTCGCTCCTTGAAAGCTCCCATTTTCAAATTGCTTTAAAGCTATAATGGAAATGTTTTCACATTATGGTTTTAAAGAAATTTATTCTAGTAACCAAAACTCTTAATGGTTCTAATTTTATAAATGTCAGAAACATGACTACTTATGGAAAGCAGATAGGGAAGGGAGAGCATCAGTCTGTGGTCTTGTTAAGATAGCACTGTATTGAGACAGGTGGCATAGTGAAAAGAGGCTAGCCTGAATTCTGTCTCCTATACTTTTTATGTGGTCCCTCTACTTTCTTTGAGCCTGAATGTCCCCATGTATAAAATGGGAATAATAATATCTTGTAGTAATGTTGTAAGGGTTAGAGAGAATACATGCAAGGAGCTTTGTACACAGTTTAGATGCTCAGTAAACTATTATTACATAAACATCTCCCCACACACATCCACCTGGCAATGAACTCTCTTACGCTTAGGTGCCCCTTGCTAATGGGGTGATCATAATGAATTCCTGTGATGCTACCCAAATATGTAGTTTCATTGCAGGCTGTCATGTAAATATAGGGAAAATCTGATTTAATGAAAGATGATTGGTGTCCAGCTGCCTTTACACACATGCCCAAGAAGTGAAAAACATGGTGATGGATATTCCAAATTCAATCTTGCTTCTTCTATCTATGAAAATCCTTTTCAATGAGACTTGGCATGGCATTGAGCCCTGTACCCCCAGACAGGAGTGAAACAAAAATTAGGAAACAACTAAAATTAGAAAGAAACTAAGATCAGGAAAATAAGTAATCCAATGTGTTTCATTTGGCAGGGAGCTGGAGTAATTACCTTGGATAATTTCCATGCAAAATGTTAACATGGACTAGAAAATGTTTCTTGTAATCAAAAGATGTGAAGTTACCACTTTAACAGCAACTTTTATTCTGGAAGAGCCACCCATAAATAATTAAATTAGAGTTACCATATGAAAAGTACAAGTGGGCGTTTTCACTAAACTTCTATGAACATGTGCTGTTTTCCCCTTGGAGGCACTTTGGGTTGATGGGATTTTTGAGGTGCGGGCGATTTTCTCGGGAACAGAAGTAATTCTGTAACTTGTCAATGTGTTGACATGGCATGCCCTTTCAGATTTCCAGCATGAAGGCAAGTGTAGTGTTTTATTGAGGCTGACTGAATGTGGGTGAAAACATTCATTATACATTTATTTCTTTAGAAGTAGCTATTTCCATGATAGCCATTTCCTGATTTACACTTTGGGGAAATACGAGTTTTCCATTCATCCAGGAGAACACAATAGGCATCACCTTACATTATTTGCCAGCTAGATAGGAAGATGTTTTTGCATAACAACTATCTGTGAATGAATCTATAAGCTATTCAAAAGACTCTTTTCAGAATCCAGTAAAAATTAGGTGGAGAGGCAAACCCCACCATCCAGAAGGTGTGTAGAAGCTGTGGTGTGTTGGCAAACTGCTTTCTGCAGGGCGAAGTCTTGATTTGTAGGGTGTACCAATTTCCGTGCTCCTACTACGATCCATTTCAACCTCCCAACAGTTGAAGAATGGCTTACAGGATTCCTGAATATTTAACAATTGGCTCTCACAAAGCTGGTGCAACTGGCTTTAACACACCTCAGCCTTTAGAGTGAATTTTTAAATCTCAAGCCCTGACCATTTGATTTCTTTTGGCTCTGAAGGCATCTTCGTGAGACTGACAGGTGCCTGTCATATAGGAGCATGTGGATTTTTCCCATTTACTTGTCTTTACTGCATCATTTAAAGCTTTCATTTCCAGTAGCCGATACACATCATACCTGTGAAGTTTCCAACACAGTGGACCTCTAGTGAACACATCAATGTATACAAATAAAAGATTCTCTCTCTATGCAAACAGTTAAAATTCTAAGATATACTATTGTGCATATTCCCTCAGCCATTAGCCAAGGCTTGCTGCTTCCAGGAGTCGATGTGACTCATTCACTTCTGGTTCTCAGCTTGCTGCGGAGTTTTGCTGACACCACTGTAACAGCCAGGGCTTCTAACTGCTGCCTGTCAATGGCTGGTGGAGTGATTTGATTCCTTTATGTATGTAATACAGTAAAGCGCTTTGAGGCTTGCAAATGGCACTGTTTAAATCAATACATAATGATTTATTACATATTGTGGAACACTTATAAATATATTATGAAGCCCTAGAGCACAACAGCATCATGGGCTAGTGGGAGGCAGGGGTGGGCGCCCTCCATGTGGTGTTTTCTGCTACTGAGATGATGTGTGACCCTGGATAATTCATTCGCCTTTGCTGTACTCCATTTTGTATGTTTGGAGAATGGGGTCATCCAGGGATGAGATTGCAAATGGTTTAGAGATATGGGATGCCCAATGGGCAATATTTTTACAAACTAAGGAATTACTGGGGCACTTGGGTGGCTCAGTCTATTGAGCATCCGACTCTTGGTTTCAGCTCAGGTCATGATCTCAGGGTCCTGGGATCAAGCCTCCCATAGGGCTCCACACTCAGCAGGGAGTCTGCTTGGGATTCTCTCTCTCCCTCTGCCTTTCCCCCTGCTCATGTTCTCTCTCTCTCTCTCTCTCTCTCCCTCTCTCTCTAAAATAAATAAATAAATCTTTTTTTAAAAAAAGAGTTACTTTATTTTTATATCTCTCACATAACCACACATCACAGTGGATACCAACTAGGCATCCCGGCTAAAAAGTGAGAGGTTCAAAAGTACACGCTTATGTAGTGAAAGTATAAAGACAGATGTAGGAATGATAATCACCAAATTCAAGACCCCATGACCTCTCTAGCTGGTGGAGGGGAGTGACTAGGGACCCGGAGGGGGTTACAGGTGAACATCTAACTCATCCAATTCTATTTGTAATATTTTATTTCTTAGTTTGAGTGGTGGATACTTAGCTTTTTATTGTATTACTCCTTAAATTTTTACCTGTCTATAAAGTTACGCCAAGAAGTCTTTAAATAAAATGAAATTTAATGTTTCTGTTAGTCATGATATATGTGAGTTTAGCTTTCATAATGGTGTCATATTTACAAATGAATGAATGGGACTTGTTGCTTGTGTCCTTGTTTTACCCAACAGTGCAGTTTGGGGAGCTCTCAGTGTCCTCAGTCAACTGAGCTGTGTGTAAAGACTGTAACAGGAATAACAGCCAGGGTTTAATTAATCCCCATCAAGGCCAACAGTTAACATATTCTAAAACATTTTTTAAATCTAGGAAATTGAGCCAATTGAATAATATTTCTATTGATTAAAAGAGAAAAGAAATGAGGGTATGGGGGCACCTGGGTGGCTCAGTCGTTAAGCGTCTGCCTTCAGCTCAGGTCGTGATCCCAGCGTCCTGGGATCGAGCCCTGCATCGGGCTCCCTGCTTCTCATTCTCCCCCTCCCCCTGCTTGTGTTCCCTCTCTCACTGGGTCTCTCGCTGTCAAATAAATAAAATAAAAAAATCTTAAAAAAAAAAAAGAAATGAGGGTATGTTTAGCTACGTGTCTAAATTTCAGCCCAGCTATGCCCCTCTGCAGGTTGGTCATATAAAAATATCATGACAATTATAACAATAACCAGTAAGGCATTATGGACAAAAACTGGACTCTAATTAGACATAAGTTTATCTTTTTAAAATAGTTCAACTGAAATAAAAAAAAATACGGAGGTAAAGGTTGGAGAGACTCCTACTGAGATACTGTGCCTAAAACAATTACCTGTACCCGCACTGACACAGAACCCCTCAGTCCCAGAGTCAATATGGTGATATGGTTTCGGCTCTTGAGTGATGCCACGGCAGGCAACCTTCTTGTGAACAACCAAAAAGAAATCACTCTCATTTATTTGCACCTAATAATTACTTCCTTTGCTATGAAAAAGGCAATATACTGAGTTCAGATGATTTTCACAGCAGCATGGTATATGAACAATCCAAATCGTGTAAAATGGGGTCCCAAGCATGCTAACTGGGCACAGCCTTGGATGGTACTGCATATACCTTCAGTGGTTTTCAGTATAAGCTCCTGGACTCGCCCAGGAAGAAGGGGTTGTGGAGTAAAGAAACAGGACAGACCTTCCTAAGAAAGTACATCTCTGCTCAGTCACACTTCCACTCATGCTGGAGGCTTAGAGAGGAAAATGTCATTTTATTCCAGGGCGGTTTGTTTGTAATGTGTTCCTCCTTGATTATAAGAAGCCAGTTTTCTCACCTTTATATTTGCATCCAAGAAGATTTTAACTCCTCTTTCAGTATCTTCTTTTTTTGAAAAGTATTGCAAGACAGCCAAATCATAGGACAACACATGAGACTATTTATTGTGGAGGGAAGAAAATAGGGAAAAAGGAGTTTTTCAGAAGAATTTCAAATGATGGGATGCATGGAATTTGTTTCTATGCAGATATGATCCCAAGTACACATAATCCCTTCTGAAAACACACCTGTCCCATCTGTAAGGCACCAGCCCCATTACCCACACCTGCCATACTCATAAAGAGTCTTAAGCATATGGTGGATGTTTTGTAAAAAAAGTTTTTCATGCCATGCATTAGAGAAGTAGGTAACCAATTCAAAGTTCCAAGGGGATGTCTCTGGACAATTGGTTTCTAAATATAACCTGTCAGGTCAGGAGGAATTCAGGGACCAAGCCAGAGCCTGCTTTGACAACTCTGTCTATTGGCACTAGTGCTGAGTTCAATCCCCTTTGTCTCTGCAATTTTACTCCTCACCAACCCCCTCCCCACCCCTTGGCCTACAATTAAAAAAAAAATTGTTCCAAAGCTCTATTCTAGTCATTGTGTCTCCTTTATAAAGTAGTGGAACCAATCAGCTATCCTAAGCCAGCTGCTTAGATATATGCCGGCATGGCTCATTAGAGTGCGGTCATAAACTCATTCACAGAAATATTCTGAAGGATGTTTTTATTGCTGTATTGTGTGTATAAATCTCCTTGTTTGCACACAGAGAACGCTGATTGAACAAAATGATGAACTGCTGGTTCCATTTCTTGTCTGCTCACTGAGCAGGCACATTATGGTCTATCTTATGTTACTCTTGCATAAACAGTATATTAGTGACTGTGAGCATCATTTACTCCACACCTTTGTCCTCCTTAATGCAAAGCACGCAATATAAATAAATGCACTGATGAGGGTGGAGCATGGCTTGCACACCAGGGATAATTATGGCTCCAGACAAATGATAGGATGAGTTTTTAATTGCCTTTTGGAGTCATTTTTCCCATGCATGCCCCAGACTTTTGTTTTCTGAAGAATAAGGGTAAAATATCCAAAGTCAAGGGGTAAAATTTCATGACCAACTCTCTGGTTGTGTGAATCCAGAAAGAAACAGAATTATTGGTCAAAACAATGACTCCTATCTACCTCTGCCCATGAACTGATTTGGGTGTTTGCTTTGTTTTGAAGACTTCTTTTGTTAGATTGACTTTTGTTTGCAATTTCATACAGGTTAGAGATGCTTAACATTGGTGGAGGAGGCAAGAATTTCTGTTCTGGGCATACAGCAATTATCTTCATTGCAAGAGAAGTTAGCCCTTGCAGCTGCACTGGGGAGCTCAGGCATCCTTGAACAAAGCACGTCTGCACTCATGCACACAGAAACGTGAGAGACACTATCAAATAGACAGCTCGCTGAGGTCTGGCCAAGTAGCCCACCAGCAGTTCATAGAGTTCCCAGGAGGATGCAGCCTGGCTTTCTCAGACTCCGAGCTGATTAAAGTAAGGGGTGATGGGAAGGCTATGTTGAGTCTCTAGTTTGGGGAGGGGGATAAGAAAAGGGCCGACAGCTGCTGCACAACTGGAAACAAACATGGGTAGAGATAACAGCCTCCTGTTGTAGGGAAAAAAAAAAAAACCCATAGCACCAAGATATGCTATAGACTATTTGCAGTAAATGAATACTTTCTCAATAGACCCTCTATTGGCTAACTCTCACAGCTTAAATTATTGCACTAAATATAATATATATGTCATAATTTATAATGAATCTTCAGGTCGAGGGACCTCCAAAATGAGAATGAACATTTTATTTGGTCATCTGCCTCAGAACACTGACCTACTGACTCATTCCTTTCACAAATGTGCAAGAGAGTCAATGTTTTAAACAATCTCCTCAATAAGTGTACTGGGCGGACGGGATTTTTCCTGTTTATTAGACACGCATGAGGAAAGCCTTTGCAGGCAATTATTTAGTATCTGGAAAGTCCCCTTAGCAGCTGGAGTCGGTTCCTGTGGAGCTTCAGAAGATGGAAATGGTGTTCACAGTTAAATGCTTGATAGGATGTTGGATATTTTAAGCCAAAGAGGGTAAACCGGGCTCCAAATGAGGCAACAAGGCACTTTTTCCACTAAGGAGGAAGTTTAAGGTGTCAGCTGCAGAATGCTTTTCCTAAACCCATTTCCGAAGCTGTTTTATTCTTCTTTCAGTATGCTGTGACACTGTCCTGTCACCAGATATGACTTGCATGCAAAGAGCCTAAAGCCTTGGACCAACATTCTATTGTTGATCCTCATGGTATCCTTTGGCAGTAAGAGCTACTAACTGAGTTATAAATATACGTCATTTTGTGACAGCAAATTCTGCATTTTTTTTTTTTTAGTGTTTAGGCTGCCTCCTAATTTATACACATAAGAAATCTATTTCAATATGGATTAGATCAAATTGAATTAAATTTCATTACAATTTTGGTGTCTCTCATGAATGAGTTTAAAATGAAAAAAAATGAAATACAAATGCAGTGGTTCAAGATGGCAAACCAAGTGCATATACCTGCCTCCCCTTGAAATAATCCATATATATGAATAAAATAAAACTCATATATATATATGTATGTATATACACATGAATGAATAAAATTATAACAACACTGGGAAATGACAAATGGTACCATTATTGGATCCAAAATTTTGAGGATTTTCTAGAAGATATGATCAGAACAGAAGAGAAAAAGTAGAGAAAACTGCTGTCCAAGACACCAGGAGCAAATGGGTTTTTCCCCAGGTCCCTCAGCCATACTGCAAACTTAAAGTCAGTAATTCCAAAGAACAGGAATGGCATTAGGACAAAAGAACTGCATTCACATGAATTGAGATTATTGGAGCTCTTCCTTCTCCCCTGTCAATAGTGTTTCTTAACCTTATTGATAATGTCAAAACGATGCTATGTAGAGTAACATAGCCATTATGGCTTATAGCTTACCTATAAAAATAGAGAAAATTTTGTAAGTTTTTAAAGGAAGGAAAAAGTCCCTGATTACCAATAAAAGAATAGGATCCAGAGTGAATGGCCCCAAACCTCTCAGCAGCAGTAAAGTACAATTGTCCAAAAAAAAAAAAAAAAAGAAGAAAAGAAACAGAGAAATTTACTTTGAACCTAGAATTCTATACCCAGCCAAACTATCCTTTATTCATTCAGCAATTTTCTTGAGCATCTACTATGTGTTAGACATTCTGTTATTCACAAGAGATATAATGGTGAGCAAAAACAGACTTAGTCTTTGTCCTGTTGGAATTGATCATCTAATTGGGGAAGTAGAGATAAATAATTACTCAAACAGATGCATAATAATAAACAGGCATAAGTTCCACCATCTAGTACTGCCTACACTGACTTGGAGATAAAATATTATTTTATTAAAAACTGAGAAATCTTCCCATAAAATACCTGGATAACTTTAACTAAATGTTTCCTAAACTTTTTTAAATGTGGAATTATGTCTCCTGCTCCTTTTCTCCTCCCGACTCCTTCTTCTTCCCATTTGTATTCTTAAATTAATATTCGATGGAACTCATGTTCCCTACACACATCCTGGGAAATGCTGAATTCCAGAGGAAAAAGCCATTTTTCTTGGAACTGCCTACAAAGCTTTTTCACAACCTGACCTCAGCTTACTTTCCCCCTTTTCTCTCTCTCCACAAACCTTGCCCTTAGCCATTCTCCATTACTTGTCAGGCCTTGAACATGCCAATGACTCTGGCAGCTCCTTGCCTTCTTCAGTGCTGTTTTCTCTGTCTGAATGTTTTTCAACACTCATTCATCGAGCACCAATTGAGTTTTTGCTATAGGCCGAACCATGTGTGTGGGAGAGGGTGCCACTGGGGTGGGAAAGATGAAAATATGGCCCTTCCTTCAAGGGTCTGATATCTCCTGCTTTTGCTATGTCTCTCTGTGGCTTCCAAACCCCAGTTCAAATGTTGCCTGGTTAGTAAAGCCTTCTTGAATTGCTTCATTCCTCCTCATCCTCCATGCCCAGTGGCCAGTGTCCTGACACATCCTACTGTGTGCCCAGAGCATTATATTAGACCGTGATTGTTTATGACTTATATGTATCATTTTTGCTGGATGCTCAGTTTTTTTTTTTTTATTAATATACTGACTGGAGATGAAGATTTTCCCATACCTATTCTCTTTTTCTTTTCCACCCAGCCCTCCAGCTTCCATGGAACCCGGTCTCCATATCATTGGAATTGCTTCTCCCTCTCTCTGCATGGAAGCAAAATTTTCTCAAGTCGTTATCTATTTTCTCTTGGCTGTTTGCATATCTGCCAGCATAAATTACTTGCTAGGTTTAGAGAGACTTTAACTTCATAAATAAAACTCCTCGTCTTTATTGAAACAGAGACACAGAATTCATTAAAGCTTTGGTTTCTTCTGAATTTTATTTTTCTCTTAAGTAAGCAACAGTTGATGGGTTTTTCAAGTTCATCCTGATTCTTCCTAGCTTCAAAGCATACTCATTCACCTGTCCTTGTAGAGAGGATCCTGTTTGGGTCACTACCATTCCCTTGCATTTACACAGTGTTGGAAATCCAATACATTATTTTTAAGGGGAAGATAATGAGGATTTAATATGAGAGTTGCAGACAAATTGTAAACATTATAAATGGCCACTGCTTCTCCTGTAACAATAGGCACACACACCAGCTGTGAAGGAAACTGACATGCTGTACTTGGTCAGAAACATCGTGTAATAGGGAAACACAGTTCTTTGTTTGGATCCATTTCCTATGAGTGCATTTCATATTAGGTCTGTGCATGTCAGCCCCCGGAGATGATGTGCTTGCCCCTTAGTGAACAGCAGGAAAATATGCCGCTCTTCCAGCTGCACACATCTCCTGATCATCAAGAGCACATATTCAGATCACTGCGAGGAAACAAAAGGGTGCGAGCAGAAGAAAAGCCGGGTCCATCCTGTGATGGTGGGCTAGTGAGTTGAAATGGTGCCGTACTGCTGTGGGTCAGCCGCCAACCTTGACTGAAAAGGGGAGAAAAGAAACCTAAGGTGGTTTGGACAAGATATTGGAGGGGCCCGGCGTTTTATGAGGCAGAGACCTCCCGAGTGCCTAAAAAGCTCTAATGGTGAGTGACTTCACCAGGTGGCTTCCCGCAGCTCAGTTTTTTATGCCCCCGAGAGGAGTTCCAAACACAATGTGGGTTAGTGCGCTCTCGTGCTTGCCTCAGCAGGAAATGGCGGTGGTTAAACTTGGCCCGCCGAAACCTGTCCTGCGCAGGGTTGTTGATTTTTGCTCCCCACAGTCAGTCTTTGGGGGCCAAACCATAAAGCTGACTTGTCATCTCACTCTGGAGTTTGATTTAAGCACTTACCTGCAAACGATGACCCTCTGCCCTCACACACGTGCACAGCACACGCTCACACACACACACACACACGGCACAGCGGCCCCGAGGAACTGACCAGTGAAGATGCTGTGAGGTGTGTGAAGAAGCTTCTCTGGAACCTTCTGCCCGGGGCCAGCTCCGTCTCTGTTTCTCTCAAGGAGGATAATGAAAGGACGAGAGAGCCTTTGGTTTATGATGCAGCCACTGTTTGCCTCTTTTGCGTAACTATCAGGTTTACTATTTAATCCTCATTGATGGATGTGGAGGAACGTGGAGGTGAGGGCATCGGTATACTTGAAAGATCACGGTTTCCTCTATTCCTAAAATCCACTTCTTATGTGTGTTAGTATATGGGGGATATGATACTACCTGGAGGACTCTCTCTCCCCTTGTGTGTGAAGCCCAAAGGAGTCTCTAAGGCAAGATGGGACCATAAATCTGTGGTTTAAAATTCCATTTTTGTATTTTCCAATTGAAACTATCTCTAGTTTCTAGGCTGAGGTATCAGAGACTGAAAGCCTGTTCTCATGTGCTGATTTGATTTCTCTCCCCACATAGTTCTAGTATTTATTTGTCTTCTAGGAACTTAATGATTTGAATCTTCTCTGTTGATGTGTGCAGATGTATGTGTTTGTATGTGCATTCATTTATTCTATTCTCTTCTCTCATTTGCTCATAATAAATGTGTTCTTCTACACCTTGTCTTATATTCTTTCATGTACTTTAATAGTACTGCTATTTCATTGAATGAGGGCTTGGTAATTACTGTTCCAAGTGCAGGCTCAGATCTTTTGGGGGAAGAATGTTCACAGTGCTTCTCCAATTTAGCCTGCAGAAGAATTACCTGGAAGGCAATTACACAGATTCCTGGTCCCCACCCTCAGAGATTCTGATTTGTGGGTCTGGAGTGGGGCCCAAGAATTTGCATTTCTAACAAGTTCCCAGGTGATGCTGATGCTGCTGGTCCCAGGACCTCAATTAAGAGCTGTACTGCCCTAGAAACCCATCATACAGGACTTTTCTGCTTACTTAGCTTCTACTCTTTTTCCTCCCGAGAGCTCTCAAACTAGTCATGAAAAACAAGCTGAACCAGTCATCTTGTTGATAGAGGGGGAATTAACATTCTTGTCTCTCAGCGATGTATCAAATCAAGGAGTATTGAGCTAATTCAACCCTTCAAGTATGATTTGATATTTCAGATGCCAAATCTTTTCTAGTTTCAATTCCTGATAGGACTTTTAATATAAGTTTTTGTCTATGGAAAGATGAAAAATATCACCAGTTGTTTTTTTCCTTTCTCTCTCCCTTCCTTCCTCCCTCCCTCCTTCCTTCCCTCTTTCTCTTTTACTTTCTTCTTTCCTTCCATTCCCCCTTCTTTCCTTCCTTCTTTCCTTCCTTCCTTCCTTCCTTTCATCCTTCCTCTTAGGGTAAGGGTTTTAAGTAAGTGATTTTTCCTATTTCATTCTTCATTCATCACTGTTGTGCCTGTCATTTTTCCATTATTCTCATTTCTGTGTTCTTAGGGAAAGAGTGACAATTGAGTTGGAAGACTTGATGCCTGTATGTTAATTCTTCTCCAATGTGATAATTGGTGATTTTTCTGAGTCTAGCCACAGAAAGTTATTTCAGCATGCAGTTTGTTTTTATATTCCAAAGATTCACCAAGAGGCACAAAGATTAGGAACAGAACTCTTATAGTCTGCATTAATGCTCTTCCATGACAAAATGGACAGGCTTTTTCAGCTGGGTGGGTGAGGTGTGGGGACGATTAATACCATGGAGAGCAAAAAGGAAAGGAAAAGAGTTTTAGAGATAGTATATTCTCTCCAGAAGTCCTAGGACGTGTACAAATAATGAGAGTTCTGAAAGAGGGACAGACCTGGCTAAGGATTGTGTCAAGGAAAGTCTGTGATCTCAGGCTATTAAATATTACCCAGCTCTTTCTGGCTGTCATAATTCAGAACTACAGTGACACTGTGGTAGCTGCAAGTGGTAATCCTGCCTTTGGGGAAAAGTCTAAGAGGAAGACAAAAGCTGGGAAAGATCAGAGAGCATATTGGGTTGAGCTAAAGAGGTTATCTCATTTTTCTATGAAGCCTCATGAAATACTCAGCTTGACCTCTGCGGTTGGATAATGAATTTCAGTGAAGGAAAATGGGGGAGTGCAGAGGTATGGGGGGGTGGGTGGAGGAAAGTGGGGGCCAGTGATCAACATTTCCTGGATCTCCTGCAGCCCAGCTAAAAGGACTGGGCAGAGTTGCATTAAACCTGACTGGGAAACTCTGCTTAATACATTAAAGAAACAACTTGCAGAAACATCTACCTCCCTTCCTTCCTCCCCCAAACAGTAATGAGTCCAAATTGCTAATAAAACATAAAAACTCAAAGATGTTGTGCATGGGCCATTTTTCTGAGCTGGTTATTTTTCATGTCAGTTTTCCCACAGCTGTGAGCATGCTATAACTATCAACTTACCAAATGCCTCAGTTTAAATGAAACTTAAAAAGAATGTATTTAGGAACTTTATAAAGAAGGTAGAAGGAAAAACAGACAGGCAAGCTAGCTGTATCAATTTTTTTTTTTTTTCCTTTTGGTAAGAAAGAGGAATTGGGAAGGATATGGGGTGGGGGAATGGCTTGAACCGATAAGTCTCAGCAACTAGTGGTCGAGATAAAAGATAGAAGATTTATTCTTCTCGTTGCAAAGCCATTATTCAAATTGCATTCAGCCTGAATGGTGTCTGATAGAATCTCACACATGTTACTGTGAGTGTGATCTAACTTCTGAGGTTAACTTACCCAAGTGGAATTAAGGGGCAAGTCTAAAGCACAAAGAAGAACAAAGAGTGTTTCTTATACCTTAAGCAAATACAAAATCCCATATAAAAAGGCCATTCCACCCATGATAGATTGAATGGTCTAAACTGTCTAAGGAAACATATTTTTTGCTGTCTTTTTCATTTCCGTCTCTCAAAAAATAATAAACATTCTTATTTGGAAATGCATGGGCATTGTTACAAGGAGCGATTGCCAAAAGTTTAGGAAATAAACAAGAAACGCATGTTGTGGAGATGAAACTTGCATGTTCCCCAGAATTAGAAATTGCGTTCCATCACTCTGGGGCTCACAGCAGCATCATTCAAGCTACAAAACACCTTAGGGATATTTAATGTTCTGTGCCCACTCCTTATAAATGTATATGATTCAATATCCCCAATGAGTAATATGGCTGGAGGCCATACCACCTTCAGCTAAGCTCTCATAAGCTGAACCAGGCTGGGCTGGGTCGGTGTTCTTATGGGAGACCTCCAAAGAAACCCTGGAGGTGTCAGCGATGATTCAGTGGGTAGTTCCCTGCCTTGAGTCAGTCCCAAATCACTTTTCTTTCCTGGTGTTAACGGGCCCTTTATATACGCAGGTGCAACATTTTTTGAGAATCAGTCCAAAACCTATTTGGTTTAAAAAAAAAAAAAGATTTAAAAATATAAAATAAAAGTCAGGGTGGAGGGGTGGGAAGTGGCCCAAAGAAAGGGAGAAGGAAAAGGAAGGGAAAAGCAGAAACTAGAGAGAAGTGATATATTGCAGGCCACATTGCATTTCAAGAAACTCACGACGCCCCTAAGTTATTGGACTGTATTGGGGCATAGGTTGCCACAAATTTTTGCTTCAACAGAGCGGGTCATCCATGACAAGATTTGGGGATCTGCTTTGACATGGAGAGTGAAACAAGGATGGATGCTCTTGGGATCCTGTAGAAAGTTCAGACTTGCCCGTGAATGAACCCACTCAACTCAAATTCAGCAGATTTGCACAGCCTCATTAAGAGTTCTCAGATGCATTCTGTCGCTGGGTGGACGCATTCAGTCCCAGGGCAAGCATCGAAATGTCATCCAGAGCCATCAAAGATACGCAGTCCTCAGTGTGTCTTCTTGTACGCACTACCCTGCCCTTCTCGTTGCTTGAAACTGCCACCAAGTTTTGTTGTTGGCAATTAAAATGCTACCGTACTCTCTCTAGGAGCTGTTTTGAGGGTGTTTAAACTCTTATCAAATGTTTTGAGGTTTTTGGAGTAAAAAGCGCTTGTTAATATGCAAGAGGGACTGTGAATATATTCCTTTCTTCAATTAAATATGGTTAGGCTGCTTCTATCCATATTAAACCCAAGGATATGAATAAATCTGCCTAAATATTTTCTTTGGGATTGGGATCATTTTCTAAGTAAATCCCATTAGATGATGTAAAAAAAACAAGAAAGAAAGAAAAGAAAAAAGATGAAACAGTTAAAAAAAAAAAAACCTTTCCAGTATTACAAAAGAGGAAAATTTGTTCTGTTTATTTGTAAACTTGCAAAATTTTTCTAAGTTTGCAAATAAAATAAACATTTTTCCATACAATTGTTTCTGAAGTCACATCCAGCCTGTCTCCCTAAAATGACAAAGCCCAGGAAAGAAAAACAAATATCTCTTCAATAGACTTGAAATTAGTCCACATTTATGTTTTTATTTGAGGGATGTGTTAGACTTTTAAAAAACTGCAAGTGGCAAATATTCAGTTCTTATTAATAGAATTTTCTAAGCATTTGCTTTGCCTTTAGAAAGAAAAACAGTTACAGTGTGTAAGATAATTAAAGGTTTAAAAACTGCATGTCTGTCTTGTAGTCACATTAAGCTAATCATATGTCTTCTTGCATGATCTCCCTAGCCTTATGTACTGCTTAGTCATATACAAAAGTCAAACTTTTCCATAAAATGCCCTACACTCAGGTTATATCACATTTTATCACATTCATGAGATTTCCCTTCCTAGGTCTAATGCATGATCTCACTTTACACTGTTAAGCTTTGGTTAAATTTATTTGCTAACTTAATGCTAAGAGATATATAAGAAAACTAATAAAAAGCATAACACATCTTTTCATTTGCAGAAAATAAATCAGTGTTCTGCATTCTGATAGGAGAGGTCACATCATACATTCCTTTCCACGTTCTGCGTTTTGAAAACATCTCTGGATCTGTCAAACTTTATTTCTTTTTTAGTAATCATTTTTATTATATATCTGTAACTATACAAAATTCTATTGTAATTATGCAAATATGAAGGTAGAACCATAAAAATACAAAACAATTGCAATAGTCAGTGATACATTCATGTTTTCCCCTGACGTGGGCTATGAAAGAAAAGAATGCACTTGTTAAGTCATCTTTAACATGGTAAAGAAAGGAGGACAAAATACAAAAATCTAAACAAAAAAGTTCATAAAGCATTAGGTTTTCCTCTACACAGAGTTTGGGTGAAGACAGGCTTTATTCCAGTTGAAGTAAGGGAATGTTATAAGCAGGAAATATCCTGCTCCTTTTGTTTTATGATATGATTTCACTCTATAGCAGAATCAAATTATACTGTTATGCCTTAAGCGTTCTAAGGAGTTGGATTCTACCAGTGGGTGAGAGTGTGAAGTTTCTTCTCAAATTCACCACAATGCCTACGCCCAGGGACTGCTGTTCCCTCCTTGTTTCAGGTGTCAGGGCCTTCTTTCTTGCTGACCCTCAGCTGCTCAGGCCTCACCCCTCTACCCGGCCCTGCTCTGACGTCTCATTTGGTAGTACCCTCACCAATACGCAACCCAAGAAATGCACCAATACCGCACCTCAGAGAGTTTTGGGCAATAACAAACACACCTGACTTGAGGCACTAGTAACATCTTCTTGAGGTAGAAAGCACTTGATTAAGCCTTAAAGAAAGTATAGAACCATGAGTCCTGGAAAATGTTTCCAGTAGAGGGACCAGCATGAGCCAAGTGGTGGATGTAGAAAGATCAGGATATACTGAGAAGAAGCAAACATGTTCAGTTTGGCTCAAGCCAAATCTTCTAGGATATATTTTGGTGAATAGTGCAGAGGAGTCTAAAAATATAGGATGCAACCAAATAAAGATCATTTACTTGGATTCGCCACGGAGAGCTTGTTTTTGAATAAGGGAATAAGATTATGAAAGCCCTGTTACGGTGGTATCCTGGAAAAAAAAGAGAGAGAGAGAAAGAAATTAGTGAAAAAACTAGTAAATCCTGTAGCTTAGTTAATAGTATCACACCAGTGTTGGTTTCTCAGTTTTTATAAATGTGCCAGGGTTAGTTAAGAAGCGAACATTAGGGAAAGTTCAGTGAGGGGCATATAGGAAGTCCCTGTACTATCTTGCAACTCTTCTGAACATTGGAAATAATTTCAAAATAAAAAGCAGCAACAACGAAACACCACTATGGGACTTTATCGCCAACACAGGACCCTCACATTAGGGGCATCAGGGGACGGCTTGGCTGTGGCCACAAGCCAAACTCCTGGAACCGAATAAAAGCATTTGTTGTTTTGCTGTAAGCTCTGGAAGTCTGTTTCCTGTGTCGGGAATCTTTTTTTCTGTGGTTTCACCTGCTCCTTGGGTCTGCTTCTTCCTGTGCCCTACTGTAAGGGTGCACCTCTCTGCTGAAAGCCAAGGGCTGCCCCCAGGGCCCCATGCACTGGGCACATTGTAGAGTCCCAGCTCCCTGGTTCTTCTTTTCTTGCTTTCTCTTCCAGCTCTCCCCCCATCCCCTGTCCCCTTGATGTCATTCTGAGTGTTCCCTGCCACACGTGATAGAAAGTAAAATGTTTTTAAGACCAGTCGGCATAGAATTTGAAGGGCTTGTTTGAGTTCATTACCTTTTAATGGGTGATTTTTAAGTGTATCTCTCCATTAAGACTATCTGCCTGAGTTTGGGATTCTAGGGGCTACTGTGTGTCTGTCATTGGAAATGTTTTCTGTAGTCATTAGTGCAGACCAAGAGAAGCTGACAGTTTATCCAAAAATAATATCAATGTGTTTCACCCATGAATGCTTACTTGTATACAAAGAGTAGGGCATGAGGAAGTATGAAGCTTATGTGAGGTAACTGTTCAAAGTTTGTTTTTAAATCTCCGTATCTCCCATGTGCCATCTAAAAACCTGAGGGTACACACCACTAGGAGTCAAACGGCAGAAGTTCACTGGTATAGAAATATATAGTGTGTACATTATTTATATGGTGTGTGTGTGTGTGTGTGTGTATTTTTCCATCAGTCTCTAGGAGGCCTGCTTTTTTTTTTTGATGAAGTTATAATTACATTTCCTTTAACAACCTGTTATCCAGAAGTGCGTACTAGATCGCTTGAGTTATTTAGTGACATTTATTGCGAAACAAATTCAGACGCTTCCTATTTAGAAACGTGTTTCCTGCTTTCCATCATCTCTTCTCAAAAACATGAGGTCTTCTTACAATTTGCTTTAGCATAAGCATAATTTGGATACCCTGGGCCAGTCTTAGATGTTGCTAGCTAGCTTCAGCTGAAAGGGAGTGATCCTAATTGTTCAGATTGTCAGGGGAGGAGCAAGAGACTTTTGGCCTTTTTCCCTGTCTCAAGTACTTCTCAAATTCTGGTAGCACTTGGGTTACTCAGTTGCCAATCAACATGTGAGGGTTCAAACCAGGCAGAAAAGCCAAGAAAGAAGAATTGGGCCTTTCAGTTCTTTGTTTTAACAGCAGCCCTGAAGGAAAAGCAGCAAGGTGTGGTGGATTAGAGCGGTGAATGCATCAATCAGCTGCCTGGGTTTGTGACTTACGGCCAGCTGTGTGACCTTGGGCAAGTTACTTAACCTCTCTGAACTTGTGTTTCTTCATTTGTAGAAAAAAGAATTAGAATTGCAGCCAGATTTGCTTTTAGAATTTAATGGGATATTGAAGATTAGCTCTTAGCACATTGCTTGGCATATAATAAGGACTTATTAACTTTTATTTTTATGATACTTATTATTACACTTTCTTTGTTTTTTCCTACCTCAAAAGTTCAACCATGCCACTGAACTGTACATTTAAAAAGGTTAAAATTGTAAATTTTATGTTATGTATATTTTACCACAGTTAAAAAAAAAAAAAAAAAAGAATTCCAACCACCCCAGCCAACCAAATACAAAAATCACTTTCCAAAATAAAACAACACACATCCAGGAGACACAACAAGGAGAAAAGTTATATTATGGCAAAAACACTGGACTGAGATATCAAAAGACCTGGGATCTAGTTAACAACTCTGTGTTCTTGACCAAGTCATTACACCTTTCTGACCTCAGCTTCCTCCCTGGGAAAAGTTCTAGGAGGATTAAATGAGGTAACAGATTGCTCTGCAACATGTATAAATTGGCATGATTGTGGCCAGAGTCCCTACTGCTTTTTATCCACTCCTAAGAACAGATCCAGGATATTGTAGAGAACTGCAGGAAAAGTGTCTTGTTCATAATGCATTTATTTGGTTACAAAAACATCAGGGCATTTAATAATGTACTATGAAATAGGCTCTGACAAATTCTGATTGACAGAGTCTGGCCGTCTTGACTCAGTTAAGGGGAAATGCCCTGGGCCCCAGCTGTTGTTTCCATGGGCCATTTCCAGTGCCCCTCGACTGACCTTGTGCAGGGCACAACTTCCATTCCCAAGAGCCCAAAACCAAGAACAAATTCAGGGAATTAAATGAATGAGACCCTCCGCACAATCTGGAATACGAGGCCTCCCAGGGCTGCAAAAGAAAGAGCTCTGAAATGGGCACAAGGGTCCCAGGGGGATTTTGAGTTAGTGACACTTACCAGTACTTCAGTTTTCTTTTCTGCAAAAGGAAGAAAGTTAGACTTTAAAATCTTCATGGTCTAGCGCTCTATGAGGTTAACAAAGTACCTTGAAAACTGTAGAATATTTTTCTGCTCATCCCTCCACGTTTAAAAAATAACTATTATAGCACTTGGCCTCACGGACTACCTTGGTTACCTGTACCCCAGCACCCACCCCCATGCTTTTCCCTCCATTGCCCTTTATGGATCAGTAGAGGTCATCTTCAGGGGAGGGACAGATTCATGGAGACGCCATCAATTGCTGTTTAGGAAATTTGGATTTACCTGGAATATAAGGGTCCTCATAAAAACATCCACAATTTGGCTTTTACATTTTAAAATACATTATTTCGTTTTTGAAATTTGGGTGGTGAATTTCTAAAGTTTCTCTCTCTCTCTCTCTAAATCCAGAGCCTCCTGGGCTTAATATAATGGGTATCATCACACATTCCAAAAGGACCTCCCATTTTAAAACCTGTCCCAGGATATCTGTATTCTCTCGAAAGTGTCTATTGGAAAGTAGCTCTTACAACCTCTGGAGCAGCCCACATTCCCAAACCACCCTGGGACCATCTGAAAGTGAGAAAAGTCCTAGAGCTATTAAAATCACATACATTAGTCAAGTTTATTGTTTAAAAACATGTTTTAGAATTTTCTTTTTTGTCTTCTCCCTAGCCTTTGAGACAAAAGGTCTCCATTTTAAAATATGCCCATGGATAATTTCAATTTTATCCTTTCTCCTAAATCTCAAAAATGATAATGAATAAAGCAGCAGCCCTTATTGATCAGAAGTTTATCTCTTGCTAACAAAAACTACAAAGATTTATCTGGGTGTTAGAGCCATGTTTTCAGTCCCCCACGAATAGCGATTGTAAAAGGGAAAGGTCCCAAAGAGGTGGAGTGTTTGCAGGAAGGTGGTAGGGTGAAAGAGAAACTATTCTCTCATTCAGCTGACTCTCCGTGTTGCCTTTTCGTCTTTTTCTAGGCAGAACACAGCCAGAAGAGCGACCACATAGGTGATTTTTTTTAAATGTGTACTTCTTGATCATCTGAAGCGACTCTTGTCCTTACATTGACTTCCAGGAATCTCCCCTGCCTCCTTCCTGGTTTTTCTCCCACCTCACCAGCTACCCCTCCCCTGCCCGGCACTTACAGTAAGAGTGTACCACATGACTCAGTTCTGAGACTCACCCAGTCTGTGGCTTTAAAGACAGTCAATCAGAATTGATTCCAAAGGGATGTCTTCGGCCCTGACTGCCCACTGAGCTCAGCCGTTCCTATCCCTCGGCCTTCCTGATTTCTCTGTCTGTGTCACTAGGCATCTCACTTGTAACTTGTCCAAAGCAGAACTCTTGACCCTTCTTGAGTCATCTGCAATACCGGTCTTCTTCATCACAGTGAACAGCAACAGCATTTACTCATTTGATCGGATCAAAAATCCAGTGGTCCTGGCTTCCTCATCTTCCGTGCTCCCGTGGCCGACTCCGGGAGTGCGGCTGGGTCTCCCTCGGTGGATCCCAGCTCTCCCCTCCTCTGCCATGTCTTCTGCTGCCAGCCCTGTGCTCGCCGTCATCACCTACTCACCCAGGCTATTGCAAAATCTCTTCACTGTTCCCCAAACTTGAATCCTTACTCTCGGACAATCCATTTTCCATACAGGAGTTAATGCAATTTCTTCAAAATAAAAATCAGATTATGTCAGTCCTTTCTTTAGACTTTCCCATGGCTTCCCTCTGCCTTAAAATAAAATAGAAATGCTGTTGTGGCCAGCAAGACCTCTCCCTACTTCTCCCTAGTTATCTCTTCCCCTCTCCTTCTCTTCCTTGCCTGGCCTTCTTTCCATACAGGAAGCACACCAAGTCCTTTCCGGCCTCAGGGCATTGGTCTAGATGGTTCTGTCTGCACAAGTCTCCTAACGTGTCTACACCCACACCTCCATATTTCATTATTCAGTTCTCAGGTAAAATGTCATCTCTTTGGAGAGGACTTCCCTGAATACCTTATCTGAAAGGCTTCACCGTACCCACCGTTCCTTCATGGTCTAGCGCTAGACCCTCCCCACAAGCTGGAGATACCAGGCCTCCCAGGGCTGCAAAAGAAAGAGCTCTGAAATGGGCACAAGGGTCCCGGGGTGATTTTGAGTTAGTGACACTTACCAGTACTTCAGTTTTCTTTTCTGCAAAAGGAAGAAAGTTGGACTTTAAAATCTTCATGGTCTAGCGCTCTATGAGGTTATGTTAACAACGTACCTTGAGGATGATAGAATATTCTTCTGCTCATCCCTCCACATTTAAAATAACTATTGTAGCACTTGGCCTCACGGACTACCTTGGTCGCCTGTACCCCAGCACCCACCCCATGCTTTCCCTCCATTGCCTTTTATAGGTCAGTAGCGGTCTGTTTTGTTTTCTGCTGTTTCTCTGACATCTAGATCCAGAGATTGAGCAGCATTCTTTTACCAAGACGCTCCCCTCCCCCCTTCTGTCCCGGTGTCTCCTGTGCCCCCATAACACCTTATGACATTGTGTTTCCTAGAGTTATCAGCATATACAGTGGAGCAAATTTGCCTTTATCAGCTAAAATCTTTTGTAAGATGACTTGAAACTAGTTAAAAACAAAAGGGTGTCAGGAAACGCGGAGAGAGATACTGAGAGGGGAGACAAGATGGAAACAAAAGGATCTCCATTTTGCTGTGGTTTGGTCGGGTCAAGAGATATCAGGTGACACCAAATAGCCTTTGTTAAAATAACAGAAACGTTGACAAATTAAAACGGAGCTGCCCCAGACTAAGTCATGGGGCCTTCTAGGCTCAAGACCATCTAACCTTGCTAAATTGTGCTCCCCTGCCCCGTGCATCGTGGCTGCCGGTGCAGTTTGGGATAGGGTATGGACACGCACTCCCGCACGCAGCGGCATCTCAGGGGTGAGACAGGGGAGACTCTGGCTTTGACTATGAGAAGTCAACAAGAAGCACTTTTTTTGTTTTTTAACCAAACGGAAAAGGCAGTTTGCTGGCAATTACAGATTATTTATTTCTGCAAGTATCCAGAGCTTTAAAGAGGATTAGTATCCCCAAACTCTTTCATTCAAAGACGAGACTCATTAGTACTGATCAGTGTCTCTTTATGCTCCAAATCTTGGAGGCTTGCCTCTTCTGTCGGCACAAAGCTTCTCTGAGTAAAATGGATATAAAATTTCAACGAGTATGGGAATGAAAGGGGCGTGCTGGCCCCTGGCTTAAAGGGTAGTAAGTGACCAAAGAAATGCTGAAGAGTCCTCTTTCCTTCTGTCACCTCCATCATTATTTTCCATGTTCGCTGCCCTTTTTGTCTAACAACCTTGGTACCTCCTGTCGAAGCATTATTTTCCCAGACATTTGGTGCCTACCAAGGTTTTCCCTTCTGTCTGTCCCCTGGACTTGTGTGTGGTGTCTGTTTTAATCATTGTTCCAGGGCTCTTGTGACAGTATTAATATGACAGAGAATTGGTCAAACAGGAATTATACAAGGACTACCATTGTAATTCAGACACTTAATTCCTACTCAGCAGTGGATGCAGCCCTGGGTGACTCACAGGTCGTGATCCTCATTCCCCTTCATCTGTCACTCACATTTTTGGGTCTGTGGAGGGACTGGCATTTTCTCTTCTCAAGTGCTCATGGCACTTTATGAGTATAAAAATAGAAGATTTCTGAAAAACTTCAAAACATCCTTTGGAGAAATGGATGGGTAAAGAACTCTGGAAAAGGGGTGCCTGGGTGGCTCAGTTGGTTAAGTAGACAGGTCATGATCCCAGGGTCCTGGGATCAGGCCCTGTGTTGGGCTCCCTGCTGAGCAGGGAGCCTGCTTCTCCCTCTCCCTCGGCCCTGCCCCTCCCTGCAATACCCCCCCCCCCCGTTTCTCTCAAATAAATAAATAAAATGGTTTTTTGGGTTTTTTTTTTAATAACTCTGGAGAAGGCGACCCCGTGCAGAATTCTGTAGCATTCTGTAGTACACAGAACCAACACCACTGTTTGTTGTTCAACTAAATTTCTAGAAGATAAGCAAGTTATGCCAAAGGTGTGGTGGGCTTACCCCATGCAATTGCACTCTTCAGCTACCACTATTATTTCTTTCCCTTCCCCAAAGCACCCTCCCTGTGATTGTCACATGAGGAGACTGGGAATATTGCAAAGTAAACATCTGGAAGCATTGATAGTAAACATAGGAGAGAAATGCCTTGCTAAACCAGCCACAGGTCAGGAAACTAATCTTATCAGGGGTCCTGGGACCATAATTCCATAGACCATTTAAATGGTGTCATGTTACTGTGAATATGTGTTTTATTTCCATCCATCGTTGGCATCCTGTTTTGGAAAAGCCACTATAGCCAATTTTTTATAGGTTTGATAATTTTAGGGCAGATTACTATCCTTTTTACCTTAAAAAATAAGACGTAAACAAGATCACAGCTCCTCTAGACCCTGAATTGCTGGCGAAACATACACATATTTATATGGGTTTTCTTTTACTTATTAATATATTTGTTTTCTAAAATTTCTGTGACCACAGGATGACCCGTAGAATTCAGCCCTGGAGAGTGGTCTGTGGATCACTAGCATCAAAATTTCTAGGGAGTTTTGCTTAAAAATACTATGCTTTGGCTCCTCCTTGCTGTTACAGTCTTTGAGATAGCCCCTGGAAATCTGCATTTTAATCTGTTCTCCAGAGATTCTCAGGTACAGCAAATCTGAGAACCACTGAGCTAGAAAAAGACCTCGGTTTGCAGGTTATCGTGCCAGGATCTGGGTCAGCCTTCAAAGCACCAAGATTGGGCTGCATGTGGCTGTTTTGCTTTACCTGTAAAAGGGCATGGCTTGGCGTTTCATACTAAGACAGCATGCTTTGTTTTCCTGGTGATTTTAAACCTGGGGTCCATGGCTAAAAGGAGGGTGCACGGTTTTCGTTAGAATCTCAAGGAGGCTTGTTGCTCGAGAAAGGTATGTTCCAACACCAGCTGAAAAGTCTTTTTCAGCTTTCCAGTCTGGATGAGGGCTAAGGAAAAGGAATCGGGCACTCAGACTCTCCCAGATGGTGCCTGGATCTCACTTTCCTTCCCATTTCTATTAATGTCAGAGGAATTCTGAAGTTTATGAAGCATAAGAAGGTTCAGATCTCTCACCCCCAAACTTAAAGACGCTTTGGACATCCTAATACTCAGTTTTCCTCTCATGGGAATGGGGAGGACAAGACCAAGTTATTTATCAGTCCTACAGTACTATACTTCTAGAAAGACAGAAACATCTACCAGTGCATAGCCTGTGATCCTTTTCTGAAAGTTTAAAGCTAAATTTCAACGTAAGGCAGGATTAACTGCACCTTTTCTATTTGGGATTCTGGTGTCGGTACAGACACCACAGTCGTGTCCGGGCCTGAGAGGGACAGTAGAATGTGGAAGTGGGCTTGGAAACCAAAATATTATGTCAGCAGTTTTCTCTTTCATTTATTCTCTCTTATCAAAACCAACTTTTTAACTCAGGGGCTCTGTTAATAAAAACATAGATAATTTCATTTGGAAGGCCCAAGAGCTTCGTGTTTGGGGTTAAAAAAAATTCCTCTTATCCCCTCCAGGCACAAGTGTTGGAGGGCTTGCTCTCCTTGCAGACCCTCTGAATAAATCAGTGCTGGTGAACCTCTCTGCTCAGAGGATGGGGAGGTCAGTTACTAAATACACACAGAGCCATGCAGCGGGACTCTCTGGGAAACAAAACGAAACCACAAATACAATTCCTGACTTTAAGCCTTCCTTTTTTATTTTTAATACCCTTAAAACCTCTTCAGATTCATTCTTACTTCTGTAGTTTTTTAAAAATTTATTTAAAGATGCTTAATCATGAAAACAACCAGTAGAGTGTATTTTCAGGGCCATCATCCAAACAAGTAAGTAGGTTGTTTCAAGAAAGCCCTTTTGTGCAACTGCAAAGATTGGGTGGGGGGGGGGGGGGAAGAAACATTCAGAACGAAGATACTCCAATACTTTGAATTTATAATATGCAAAGGAATAACTTGTTCCCTGAGTGCGAACGTCCCCACGGACTGCTTTTCCAGATGTGAATACTCAGCAACATGATGCTCAGGTTCTGGCAGGCATACATTTTCCTCCACGTGAAATGCAGAGCCCCACCAAGAAGCAAGGAGCTTGGAAACCAGCGGCATAGGGTCACTTGGGGACCCATGGGTATTAACTTCGCAGTGCGGGTCCAGATTGTGGCCCCTGCTGAGATTTCAGGGAGGTGGCTGAGGCCAGGTGAGTGGCGAGAGGCGGGCAGCGGCATCTCATCCCCTGAACGGGTGACCTCCTGCATTTCTAACTTCTCCATGTTGTGCCCTACAGCTTCCTTCTTCTCTGCTTCTACTCCAGGCCTCCTCCTTTGGTGAATCTCTCTGATCAGAAGCCTGACGCTAAAAAGACCCACATTTCCCCTCCTGATCGCCGGGCCCCAGAACACTGCTTCCTTCTGCTCGCACAGATTAGCCAGCTCACCAGGAGCAGCTGGGCTCTGGAAGGTGTTAAGGCACTGATACAAAACCAGGAGGTGGCAGTCACATCTCTGACCTGGGTATTAGACAACTTTTAGTTCAATTCTCAGCCCCACTGTGACATTTAGGCAGGTTATTCAATCCTGAGTCAGTCTCTTCATAATATGGGGATGACGGGAGTGCCTACTTCATAGTGTTGTTGGGTCCTGGGAGGCTTAAAAAAAATTAATGTCTATGGAACATCTAACACAATGCACGGCACAGAATCTGTGCTCAATAAATGTTGGCTAATGATGACTATATATGTATGCATGTATTCATATATATGTAAGTTTCTATGTATGCATGCGTGTGTGCATATACGGACTTGTGTAAACTCGTATCTATGTATACGTACATATGTCAGTAAGACATGTATGAAGCTACAGAACTAGGAAAAATTATCAATTTCTATAACTTCTAACAGAGAGGATAGAGAAGGCCATAATCTTAATGTTTCACACAGACAGCAATTAGAGTGGGGGAAAAATAGAACAGCAAGCTAAGGGACATGAAATTGAGAAGGAGGACAGACTGAAGACAGGTGACACTTCCAAGAAAAAGCTCAATCCATTGTAGGCACCGCCTCTCTTCCCCACAGCCAGCCAAGTAGACCTAGAGCTTCTCCCATATCATTGCACTAGTCCTCCTGGTGCTCATGAAGGACACAGAGAGGAGTAAATCTCACCAACCGGGGCCTGGGCTGGGAGAGACAAGTGGGGCCCCTACAACTTCCCCATCTAAGGAGGGGCTCACTCTCAGGATTGTAAAATTGCCGACCTGCATTTGCACAGCCCCAGGAGCGAGCACCTCCTTAAATTCTGAACCCTGTGCACCCGACCTGCTTCACCCTAGACTGGCCTAGTCACCACACTTTGTCAAAGGGACCAGGGGAATTTGGTAGATTACCAGGGTTATCCACAGAGCCTGTGGTAGAGGCCCATTTCTCTCACTTCATTTCGTGGTCCCCATCTCCTGAGCAGGATTGCACCTCAACCAGTCCTACTGGTCTACTGTGCCATGTCCTGGCTCCACTCAACACCAGAACATGAATTCACTGTAGTCCGGCAACACCAGTAGGCTCTGATCCTCTCTGTACTTTTACCTACAAATGTTTGAGCCTCCTCCACCATTTGTTGGAGCGTTCTTCGCAGAGTTCCAACCCTGAGTTGTAGGGACTGCCGGTGAGAACCGACACCACCGTTGCTTTGGGGAGGAATGAGTCCTGGTGGCAGTCTCCCTTTCCTTAGGGTACCTCAACACTCCGACCAATAGGAAAATATGCATTCCCCTTACCTCAAGTCTCAGCTCCCCTGGATTCTTCATATAGGACACTGGAGAAAACAGTCTCATGTCAGCTGCCCTGATAAAAACTTCAGTGTGCTCATTCAGGCATCGCCGTCACCTGGATCCAGGAAACGGGAAGCAAAAAGAATCTCAGGCCCTTCAAGGAGAAATGGCGTAGTGCAGGGATGGAGAAGGCCAACCAGAAGATCTCCTAGGTTTTTCTCATTATTCCAGGTTTTCTGGTTTCCAGATCTCAAGGAAGCCACAGAAAAAGTCTAAGGATACAAAAGGGAAAGAAGGCTTTTAGGAGGGAAAATATTCAAGGAAGATGCAGCAGCCTCTGCTGCCGACACTCCACTTCACTTGAGGACCTACTGTGTGTGTGTCAGGTGCTTGCTAGGTGCCAGGGTGCTGATGGATGGATGGGTAAACCCCACTTCTGCCCTGAAGAAGCTAGTGGCTCATGAGGAAGATAGGCATGGAAATAGGTACCTTCCAGAACTGGCTTGTTGCTGGAATCAGATCTGGTCCAGGAGGCCATGGGAAGCTAGAGGAATGGACAGTCCTATCCCAGCATAGTAGTCTTGCAAAGTGTTCATGGAAAAAGTAATGCCTGAGCTGAGGAGTATATTCATTCATTCACTCATTCATTTATTCAACAAATATTTGTGGGGTGTCAGCTGCCTTTCAGATACTGTGATAAGTTCGAATGATACAATGACATGTACTTTGGGTTTTTTTTTTCTAATGACATATATTTTTTAAAGATGGAGAAGTAAGGGCAAAACTGCTATGAGGAGGCAGAATCAATGATAATATTTTAGGGCTGATCAAAGGGCTCTCATAACCTCCCAATACCTACCCTAAGGCTTCCTGGGGCCTCCACCATTAGAAAGTCATTCCTTTGTTTGAGACCCTTTTAATGTTGCCACTTCAGAACTTTACAAGTGGGTTTGGACACAGGAAAGTCAGCAAGTTGCCTGAGGGCACTTGGTGCTAGGGCTGGGATGTAAGAGTTGCAGCAGGTACAAGACAGAAGTAACCAAGGGCTGACCAGTCTCATTTTCTCCCTGGGAGTGCTGGGATCTGGCTCTAGCAGGCTCAACCATCTAAACCAGCTAATCCCACTAGTACACAGTTAGGATGCATGCTGCACAGGTTCACCCAGACAGCCCCTCAGCCTCTGTCCACTGTGAAAACACAGGACACCCAAGTTGAAGGGAATGCTGAATGACACCACATGGGTGTGCAGTGGTCTGTGACCGGAAGGTTCGCTGGAAGCAATTTGCAAAGGAGGCCTTAGAAAACCACCTGGATGGTTATTGTAAATTAAAAAAGGAAGAGATGCCACTTTTTTCTGAATAATTTTTAATACTAGGTTTATGGCTGGGTACATATGATAGTCATTACAGCTTATTTAACGCTGAAATTATCTGGCCCCTCAAACTCCACTGGGACTGAAGGAATCATGGGTCAAATTTTAAAAACAACGTCTGAAAGAAGATGATATGCCTTTCCTTCAGGAGAATAAATTCAAACCCTTGTAAGAGGGGGAAAAAAAAAAAAAGTCCGCTCTCTCTAGGAAGGATTGCTATCATTTCTTCTCTTTGCTGTGTGGGTTTCCGTGTGTTTAAGCTCAGAAATGCACCCAGGCACACAGAGTTTACTTCAGTTGGCCCTTGCGCCCTTCAGTCCTCCATCCAAGTTGTGCCTTTTCTAGTGGGTTGTTTTGGAGATGGTCCAAAGGCATTCTGAACTCTGAGCTCAAATCTCGGAGGCTTCCACTTCTCTGGAGCCGAACATTTCATCAGGAGCTGGGAGTATGAGAGTGAGTTACACGCAACAGCTGCGCGGTACCCACCACCCTCTCCCCAAGGATGACACGTTCTGAAAGGAGGGTGTTGCAAGCATTCCTGAGCAAGCCAGCTAATCTGGAGGCCTAGCCTGCTGGCCGGCAGCTACTTTTAAGAAGGCTCCCGCTGGAATTACAGCATCTCACAAGTCCTATCTGTAAAGCCCCCATTCTTCAGAAGAGCAGCTAGGACATGGAAGGGGCTGCGGGGGTGGGGGTGGGGGCTGGTGTGTGGGGAGTCCACGAGAGGGCCAGATGGGTGAAAAAGGAAGCTCTGGAGTCTGGGGGGTGGGGGGTGGGGGGAGTTTCCTTTTGGGAACAGGATATTCTCTATCATTAGCTGCTCACAGGAAGGAAAATGGGAAAGCAGGGTTTCTTTTCAAGTGGGGAGAAACCGAGCAGCCAGTGAAAACGCCTGATTTGGAATGGCAGGGAAGGGTACTTATGTTTGGACCGGCAAGTGCAAATGTAAATACTCAGACCCCTTTGAACTCTGAAATTGTTTCCAACTCAGGCCAGTACTCCAAAGAAGTTTTATTGGAATGTCAGTGTGTCCTGCGCATTGTTGCTGTAGTTGCATCCGCATCGGGTACAGGGCTCTCGGAGCCGGGCTGGGTTCTAGAAGCTCTGAACCCAGTGGCCACACCACTCACCGATCAGAGCCACACTCACCATCCTGGAACCTCTTGGCCCCTTCCTCTTCTTGGCAGGAGCAAAGATGCTGTTGTGCCTCATGAGAAGTCTGTGCCTGGCTTTGGCCAAAGCTGCCATCCCCTTTGTTACATAGACAGGACAGCTCCTTATACATCATCTTTGCCTCTAGCACAGGGTCCCTTTTACCTACTTTACTGGGGAAAAAAAAAAAGGCAAGGACCCACTTTCTAGCAGCTGAACCCTGCCCCTGTGACTTAGTATAAGAAAAATCATAGAGAGGTCATTTTCCTGTTGAGGTTACAGGAAGATGTCAATTTGGAAACCTTCTACCACATATCCATTTTGAGATGCCTAAAATAATAATGTAAAGAAAACAGTTAACTCTGAAAGCTAAGGCAAGGAGGGGGGCAGGGATGGGGTGTTGTAGGGAGTAGAGAAGGCAAAGGGAAAGTCCTTAGCTTTATATTAACCAACACGGTCAGTGGCTCTTAGAAAAGGGAGAAAGTAGTTTACATAAAATCTTGTCAACCTACCTCGAAGTGGAAAGGCTTGTAGGAGTGATTGAAGAGTTTGTTTTATTTATTCCCTGCATCAGAAGAAAAATCAATAGCTGCTTGGCGAGTCCGACGTAAATGAGTTATACAGGCCACTGACATGGTGGACCAAACTTTATAACAACCACATTTGCCGCTGTCAGGCCACGGGCTTCAGTGGCGCCAGCTGTAATTACGGCTGATCACCTTTAATTCGGAGCTGCCTGCCTTGATAAAGGTGTGACTGCAGAAGCTGTGGGGATGTCATGCTCCAGGCCGACTGCTGGAGAAAGCTCTTCCCCACCCCAGCCCCCAGGGTCAGGCAGACGCTGGGGCAGACCTTGCTTTTTAGCTCGGTATTCCCTGAAGCTCTGACTCAAATTCCAAGGGACTCAGATTAACAGCCCTGTCCCCAGCAGCAGAGATCTTTAATAAGCTAAGAGATTTCTCTGAAAGCAGAGTGGAGGACTGGGGATCCTCTCTGCTCGGCCCCAGGAGGTGAGGAGACAAACGTGTGTAGCACCTATTCAATTCACGGGGCACAAAAGCAACGAGGGGCAATAGATTTTGGCAAAAGCTATGATTATTTTTGAAAACGAAACAAAACCTTGCAACTCCACGCCTTTCTTCTGCTTTTGTGGTATTAAAAAAAAAATTCTAGTGAACTTCCCATTTTTTGAAAATTACTTTTTTTTTTCTTTTTTAAGGAGGCGTTTAACGATGAGGGGAAGATTAAAGGGAGAGAAGGTAGGGTTAAAAAGCCGGGCTAAGAGCGCAATAAGTGTCTGGACTGTTCTAGGTAAAGTCCTGAGCAGAAGTGTGAAGTGAGGGGTAGAATCTGCAGTTAAAAGGGTTTCACTGCTGTTGGTGAAGGATGATGTTTGACTCCCCACCACCACCACCCCAGGCTGGTTTTCCTCACTCTGTAATTAAAGGAGAGACACACATACTGTTTGTTCTCCCTGTATCCTTTTAAACTCACAGACAGCCGTACCTGCACTGGTACCCCCAACCCACCCGCAGCAGGTAGAGGAACGGATAGCTTGTCATTCGTTTTGAGGACGGACATATTTTAATTCCCTCTTCTTTGGACAGCTCACCTGAGAGTGGAGTGCTAACCTCAGAAAGTCAAGCCTCGTGTTTTGAGACTAGGGGCTTTTTCCCTTCCGCCCATAAAGGAGTGACCAACAGGGGGTCAGGTGGGGGGGGCCGGGGGGCGGGGAGAAGCCACTGTGATTGCCCAGTTCTTGATGGCTTCAGACGCAAGCGTGTGTTTGGCCCCAAAGTGGGTTTGCCCTTGCTGACAGGGAGGTCAGATGTGAGAAATCTCCGGAGGGCCGGTGGTTGGCATCCAGCAACAAAAATCCCATCCAGCTCCAGGAAAAAAAAGAGCCTTGAGCAATGGAAACTGTGTCACCAGGTTCTGAAGGAAAGCCTGGACTGGGGACCTGTCTTGGTTGTTCAAGCCCTGTCGTCCCAACCTGACCGGTCACCCCACCGGGACTTCACCTCCACTTGTGTCTCCCCTCCTATTTCCGAACGCAGGGGCTCTTTTTTTTTTTTTTAACCAGCATATTAAAAAAAAAAAATCGGAACCAGTGGATCCCTGCCCACAGAACCCCTAGTCCCTCTCTGGGTCCGAGGCAGCTGATGGGCCATCCCCAGGCGGCACTGTTTCCCCTCTGTTTACTCGTTTCTAAGGGCAATTGCACCATTATGGCTCCCCGAGTCTGGAACTCAGCCTGGGGCTGTTTTGGTTACATTGAAGTTTTTGCTTCAGTTCTGCCAGATTTAAATGGTGACTTCACCAGCACTGAGCTAAAAAGGAGAAGGGGGAGGAGGGCGAGCCCAGGAGAAAGAGCGAGCAAGTGAGCGAGCCGGAGGGAGAGAGCCAGAGCTAGGCGCAAGAGAAGGGCCAGCGCATTACATCATCGCTTGGCCTGGAATCAAGTGGGAAGGATATGACTCACTCAGGCTAGTTAAGCTTTGGCTCAAATTCTACACACACTCATTCCAGAGCTCTCATGTTCTGCACCTCAGGAGGGAATTCAGCCTCAGTGATGTCCATGAGGTTTGTTTTTAATTTTATTTTCTTTTTTCCCGATTTTATAGAATTTTTTTTTTTTGCCCCTACCGCCTTCTCTCCAGTCTTCGTCCTCCTCCTCCTCTTCTTTTTCTTCCCCTTCTCCCCTTTCTGCCCGTCTTTGTTTCTCCTCTTCTTCCTTCTCCTCTTTCCCCAGCCCCTCCGCTCCTCTTCTGGTCCCGACGAGGCATTTCTTTTCACTTTGATAAGAGTTTTTGTGCTAGCACAGCGACCTGAATGAGTTGAACCGAGGCCGGGGTTGGGCAAAAAACAAAACAAAACAAAAAAAAAACAGAGCAAGCGAGAGCGCAACAGGAGCAAAGAGGCCACAAATAAAAAGCGAAGCGAGAAAGAGCAAACTCGGGCGAAGTTTCTTTGCTGCGGTGTCGCTCCTAATCGGAGGAGACAGGGAGAGAGTTAAAATGCAGGAACCAATCGCTTGAATGGTGATGTAATGCAAGAACCGCAGGGTAGTTAAGTAATGTGAGAGCAAGGGGGTCAGGGTTGCAAAGCATTTACCTGCTCTCAAGGGGTTTTCAGTTTATTATCAATTGCAGTGACTGTAACTGGCTTCAGACTGCAATCTCTAATTATTCACAGACGCCCCTTTTTTTATCTTTTATTATTAAAAGTAAAACTATATTATGGTATTTTAAAAAAACATGATATTATCACAGCTGTGTATTATTTTCCACCAGGATTCTCTCTCTCTCTCTCTCTTTCTTTCTTAAATGGCTCAAAACGGTTGTCTTTTCATAAAAGGTTGAAGTGAAGTGACGGTGGGAGTGGGGAGTGGCTTTCTGAGTGTAACTGGTGAATTGTGAATGCCTGGAGAATGATTTGGTTTGGTGTGCTGAGTATGAAGAGGTGTGCGATTGCGTTTATTATTGAGACTAGACTGTGGGCTTTTACAGTCCGTATATGATGAGCCTCCAAAGTAGCCACAGTCCTTTGCCTCTTATTTCGGCCAATGTTAATGGCGACTGTGCATTTGCTTGAGAATTTTAACTTTCTGTTGTTTCATGTGACAACTTAATCCAGTGCCATCTTTGGGACTTCTGTGTTCTTGAATTAATTTTAAGATGATATGCTGGGGTGGTGGGGGAGATGATGAAAACTTCCTGATTGATTTGTCTAGAAACAGCTAGTTAATGTTGGCAAGTCAGGAATCAACACTAAATAAATGGAGAGGGGGAACAAAGGATGATGTTCTTTATGCTTTAAGGATCTAGTGTCCCCAGAGAGAGAGAGAGAGAGAGACTGATATTTTGAAAATTACACCACATTTCTGTGTGTTTCATAAAAGATATTTAGTGCTCTGATGCACTGCTCAGGCTGTGAACTTGCTGAAACCATCCAGCATCATTAGATAGTTACAGACTGCAGCCCTCTGCAGCTAGAGACCTGGCCCCGTGAGAGCAATCCTGATTCCTGGCTACTCCAAAACTTCTCTTGCTCTTCTAGTCATGATTACCATACAGTGAGAAGCATCATGAGGCATGGGGCACATACGAGGAAGGTGTTTATGTTTATTTACTTAATGCATGCCTTGGTTATGATTAATTATGACTTTTTATGGGTCTTTCCCCCCTCCCTCTACCCCCTGCTCTCCTTTTTGGGGCAGAGATGAAAGGGGCAGGGAAGGCGGAGGTAATTTCTGGAAGAAACAGTGTGGTGTGGTGGAGGTCAAGAGGCCTGAGTGCAAATCCTGATGACCTTGAGCAAATCACTTAAAGCATCTGGGCTTCATTTTAAAATGAGGGAGCAGACAAGGTGGGCTGTAGGCCCTTCCCCCATGTGTGGAACCAATCTGAGATGGTCTCTGAAGTCCCTTCCAGCTGGAAAGTTCTGTGTCTGTGTCTGTGTCCATGGTCTGTAAAAGTTTTGCTAAAAGGTATTTGGCATACTTTTCAGAGAAAAGTACATTTGAATTCAAGATGCATTAGTGCCTTAAATAAAGGGAGGAGGGTGAGGAGAAACAGGTCTTTCTCCACTTTGAAGGCTGTTTTCTGTTTTTGCTTTTTTGGCACAGAAGAGTCCCCAAGTGAAATTTTTAGTTTTCAAATGCTACCTGCAAGGAGTCCTCGAAGAGAGATAATTACGTGGGCGAGTCTGTCAGAAAGAGTGGCAGAAGAGCAAGGGAGAATTTACTGATCCAGCACATTTTTCTAAAAGACCCTGCAAGTTTCCCAGATGCCTAAAATGGTGCTAAAAAATGCAGGAGACATGAGTTTTCATTCACTCATAATGATATAGAACAGTATTTGTAATGAATTTATTCCCCCAAAAGATCACGTGACTCCTTGATATGTTTCAGGAATTTTAACACAAACTCAAGTTTTTAGTTGAGGTTGAAGGCTACATTTTAAAACTTCAAAGAACTTGAAAGCCAAAACTATATGTGCTTCTTAGAAAGATAATTTTCCCAAACAATATCCCTATTCTTCAGCCAAATTCCAGGGGAGTGGCCTTACTGTAAAGTGTGTATTTATGGACCCAGCTTAATTGTGCATAGGGAGAAGGACCACAACTATGCCTATCTGGGGGGAAAAATTACCCAGAGCTGAAACGAAACCACTGGTGAAGGTTATTAGTCATTGTGCACAGTCTGATGAGTGCCAAATGTGTGCTTGAGACTCTTCAGGAATAAAGAGGGCATGATTTCTTTTTTTAGAGCATTACAATTTATGTTGACTTGGCTCTGAGTTGTTCACCCATAATCAGAAATGTCCTGCTTACAACTGACGGGGAGGCAGGGCAAGGAGCATGAGCTCAGCCGAGCTCTTAGGTCAGACTAATATTATCTCACTTCATTCCCATGGTAGCCTGGAAGGGTAAGAATCATCAGCTCCACTGTTTGGAGGTTGTTTTGTTGTGTTTGAAGTTTTTGTTTTGATTCTTGTTTTGTAACTGACATTTTTACTGAGATGATTGTAGACTTAACGTGCATGTGTAAGAAGTAATCGTGTTCCTGTGTGCCCTTCACCCAGTTTCCCCTAATGGTAACAGCTTACAAAACTGTAGTAAATATCACAACCCAAATATTGACATTGCTGAGATCCACTGCCCTTATTCAGCTTTTTCTGGTTTTATTTGTACTCATTTGTTTATTTGTGTGTGTGTGTGTGTGTGTGTTATTTTCATCCATGTGAAAACTGAGGGTCACACAAGCTCTAACCCCTTGAGTTCACTCCACGCTAGGTCTACCTCGCCATCACTGACAGACTTTCCACCACCATGCTGGTGGTCAGGGCCCTAAAGGCTGTGCTTGTCAATGGGCAATCTTGGTGGCATTGTCCATTTTTTGCATTCTTTGGGGATGTGGCCTGAATGGCAGCTTTGCCCTCCATAGGGGCCCCCGGGGCCATGCCTCCCATGTTAGCAGGTGAAGGGGGAGGCAAGGCTTTGATGGCATGAAAGAAGAGGCACACACATATTGCCTCTGTATGCCAGGCCCAGGGCTGAGGCATGCCAACTGTCCATGCCTAAGCTTAACCATAGCCAGTGCTGAGCTCAGCACTCTTCCTCTTGTCGCCTCAGTTTTGCGCTGGTGGATACACCTGTGGCACCAGGGGTCAAGCATCTCTTGATTGGAGAAGTAGTGTAGGGTTTCCTGAAAAGAGCATGGCCTTTGGGGTCCAAAGGCCCGTGTTCCCATCACTCTTCCACTTGCTAGTTGTGTGTCTTGGGCAAGCCACTGCACCTCACCGTGCCGTCATTTCTATCTTCTATGTGACGTGAGGATAACCATACCTACCACGTGGGTTGTGAGGTGTGGGGGTCTGTTTTAAGCGCCCCCCCCCGCCCCCAGCCCACCCACGGCCTGCAGTGAGATCACAGGAAGTAAGTCGTAATGGCTGCTACAGTGAGGCAGTCAAGGATCCGCCAGGAGAAGCCTCTGCAGGTAGCCCGCCTCAGACTGTCCCTGAGCAGCTGGTTTACACATCACTCAGGCTTCTACCCTCCCCAGCCTGTCTTCTCTTATGCTGCTTTTTATCCAGAAAATCAAGGTCTGACATCACGTCAGGTATGGGAGCTGTGAAAGTACCGTTCTGGTTAAAGTAAGTGAGGACTTGCCAAATTTCCAGCGCCCTGAGTGGAGGGAGAGACGAAAACAGGGCCGGTGGGGAAGAAGACTCTTGCACCCGCATTCACGCTCAGCTGTGGCTTTGTGAATGGGAAATGAAGTGAAATGGAGATGAGTGAATTCGCTCCTGAGAACCGGATTCCATTCCTGGCTTGAACAAGAGAAGGTTATATTTGCAATAGCGTATGTGGATAACGCGTATCTTGAGTTGGGTGAGGCTGCCTTTTAAGCTTGCTACCTCCCCTCTATCTTCTCTGGTGGGAAAACTGGTGTTTTGGAGACTGAAGAGAAAGGGATTTCCAAGGTGTGGCAAGTGGAAAAGTGTGATGATGGCGAGTTTCGTGGAATCATGTAACAGCAGTGGGGCCCAAAACGTACATCAAGGGCTCCATTCTAGGATCCCCGAGTCTATGCTGGAAATGGGCCCCGGGCTGTCTCAAGTCCAGTGACACAAATGTTCTCTCAGATTTTACTTAGTAAGCGATGGCCAGGAAGGCCAGGTCAACATTAAGAGGCAGAAATTAGTGTGGACTGATGAGAGCGAGAATGAGCACTGCCATGTGCCTGATAGGAAGTGGGATGGGTGGGTGATGGGCATTAAGGAGGGCATGTGATGTAATGAGCACTGAGTCTTATATAGGACTGATGAATCACAGACCTGTACTTCTGAAACCAATAATACATTGTATGTTAAATGAAAAAAAAAGTGGGATGGGCAAATCTGGAACTGCACTTAAAAAAAAAAGAAGGAGTGGTTTGGACACTGGCTTCTCCTTTCTGCTCCCTTCTTGTTTGGCTTACATGGGCCTTTGACCTTGAAGGGGACTCCTTTTGCATTGGTTTGCAGAAAGATGTGTGTGCAAGTAGCTGAGTGAGTGGTCATAGCTCAGGGATGTGGGGAATAGCCAAGAGGAGGAAAGAAAATGAGTGGCACTGGTAAGGGTGGGCAAGGCCAATCAAAATTCCGTGGCCCACATTTGTGATTTTTAAGCCAACTTCCCTAGGCTTATTAAATAGTTCGCTAATGCTTTCAGAGGTGTGTATCTGATGAGTCTCTGTTACGACAAGCGCAGGTCCTTGGCTACTTACATCCTTGAAAACTGAAATTGACTTGCCTTAGAACTCCCAAGTCCACAACATAGTACATATACACTTTATAACAAGTCCATACATCTTTTCTTCCTGCACGTACCCTGGCAGGAGAGCTTACTTAATGATTGATGAAGCAACACTGTACCCAAGAAGAATTAATCAATAGTCCGCAATCATTATGGAGAGCGCGAGAGTAGTTGTACAATAGCTGAAGCCCATCTAGCTATCAGCAGAGTCTTCCTTTTCTCCACAGGATACCAAAAGTTGAATTCTACCTTATAATTTCTTTCTTTGCCGTCTGAATGACTGAAATAGAACTGGATGTGTCCAAAAATGCCAAGCCTGGAAAAAATAATAATAAGGCTCCAAATGAATGCCAAGGTATCTATTAATGCACAGACTCAATCACTCATCTTAATGGGAGGTGGAAATGGGGCCAAGAGGCTGTGTTATATAAGCTGGAATACCTGTCATGAGTTACTGTGTTTTAGGAGCCCATGAACTTTTTTTTCCCCTGTAATCAAAGATCTTTAAAGAATTGAGGTCATGTTGAGCTGCTCACATGCTGATATGGCAGAGACGCCAGGTGGGCCTCTTCTAGCCTGTGGACCTGGCTCCCCCCTTGTCTCTGCCCTTCTGCCCTCAGTGGGGTTCACGTCACTGGGAAAGGAAGGTCTATAAAGCAAGCTCCTCTGCAAAGGTGGAACCTGTTTATTCAAAGTCTGATATAGCTCATGTGATTGTGCCCTGTGAATCATGTTGGGGTTAGATCTGTGTTCCAACTCTGGCTTTGCCACTTGCTAGCTGTGTGATTTTTGACAGTCTGTTGAAAGTTTCTGAGCTGCATTTATTTCATCTCTGAGACGGAATCCATGAAATGATAACTATAAAGCCCTCAGCATAGTAAATGTTCAGTAAATGTTAGTTATTTAATAATGGGACCAGATGGGACCAGTTGACTTTTTTGGAAGTCTGGATAATGATATATTTTGGGCATCCATAAGGGAGAGAGAAATGCTATCATTCAGTAGTTCCTTCCTGGACAGGTAAACTGAGTCACAGAATGCAGGTAAGACTGTGAGCGGTAGGTGAGGTGAGGAGAGAATCCTGTCATGGACCCTATTCTGTGTGACCAGATCTCTGCACTAGCCAGAAAACAAGGTCTAGGATCTCACCGTAAAGCAATTTATTTCAGCGCCAAGAAGAGGCGGGTCTTTTTTTTTTTTTTCCACCGCTTTTAGTTAAGTAGTAGGTTTCTTTTTTAGATGGCATAAAGCAGTTTTTCTTTTGCATCTGTGTCTTCTTGACCTTCTTATTTGTTTTAATACTTCAGTCAGCTCAGCAGCCATGCAGTAAAGGGCTGATCTCCTTTAATTCCTCGGGAATTAATCATAATAACAGCAATTATGATAAACCCATTTAGTGTAAATGTAGATGTAAATTACTCTTGCGTTGCATGTTCGCCTTCAGTCTGCTCTCAGGCAGTATCCACCCTCAGACGATTGCACACTGGCCTCTCTCTAGCCACACTATTTTTAATTCAGATCTTGACCTAGCTTAGAACATGGCTGCTCTTTGGCCTTTTCCTTCCATCCAAGGCAAAGAGGAAGCTTCAGTGTGCAGGTCACAAGGGATGCCATTTCATTAGGCTTCCCTCTCACCTTCCAGAACTTCCGTAGCCGTAGAATAATAATCCCATAATTCTAAATGCATCGATAAGGCAGGAACCTTAGAGATCCTTCAGCCCAACCACGCATCTTAGACTCAGAAATTGAGGCCACCCAGAGATGTGATGAATTATCCAGTATCCACACAGCAGAGAGGTGAATTAGCGTAAAGCTATTTGGTGGCGGGGACAGGACCAGGCTCTGATGCAGTGAGGAGCACATTTCTGCCCTGCCAGGCTCTTGGGCTTCCAGGTGCCAGGAACTCCATCTTCTCGCTCAAGTGTATGCTTTCCTGTCCTCTTTTGAGTTCTGGCTCCTGGGGATGGCATGGTGAGGAGAGTGCAAAGAAAGACTTAGATGAGCAGGGGGACAGGGGGGCCCGATCTGCTGGCTTGGAGAAGCTGGGAGTCTTTCAGGCACCTCACAGTTGAAAGACTCCACCCTCTGGTATGGAGGGAGGGATGGGGAGATGGACAAGATAGCTTGCTTTCCACCGCCAGCCAAAAGCTCCCTGGTGTCTAGTTAGTGGGTGGGGTGTGCTGTCCCTGGGCCATAAATGAGGTGGGGTCAACGTGCAGGAGTCTGGCACTCTCTGCTTCCCACCACTCTCGCCTTCCTCCCTCTCCCTGCACCAGCCCTCACTGTGCTGAGTGCTGAGTGCTGAGTGCGTGTCGGGTGAGACAGAGTTTGGAATCCACCCCAGAACCAGCACCCACCCACCTGCAGGATGTGACCTCTGGGCTCTGAAACTCGCTGCTTCCTCCCTCTTCCTCCCCACCTAGGGACCGGTTTAGACCACAATTCCCAACACAATCCACTTCACACTTTAATCCCAAAGAGACTCAGGCACTTTGTGACCACAGAAAACTTGTCACTTCATTACGATTCTGAAAAAAGAGAGCAAAGGGTAATTCGTAGTTGTTTTAATGACTTTGCATCCTTTGCCATGGAGGCAGCGTTCAGCTGTCAGGCACAAAGGATGCCAACTCTGACGTCTCACAGTGCAGGGGCAGCGCTTTTCCTAATGCTTTATCACAAGATTCTTCACAGCCAGTTAGCCCCATTAATCTTCCCACAGTAATTATCCAGGTGCTGTACGATTCGGCTTCCCTGAAGTCTCCAAAGCTCTGCTGTGTGTAGATGAACTATTGTGCCTCCCGACCTTGAAAGGATGTTTCTATCTAATTAATGATTGTTAAGTGCTTGGAAAATGCACTTTGGAAATATGCTGGTGCTAATATGTCTGAATCGTCCACTGTGCACTGGATGCAAGCTGGAAATCATTCCTGCCATTCGTAAATCATATGAGGATGGAGATGACTCTTTCTTTTCTCACCTAGGTATCTGGCCCTCCTCCACCACACATTTGTTCCTTGTCCATTTCTCCCAATCTGTGGATTAAGCCATCTGTGGTGCAATAGGCCAGTGATTCATAGGATTTCCTTCTTGGAGTGAGAAGTATCATTTGGGGTCTGTTTAGCCATGTGGTCTTTAATGAGGCAAACTGAAAACGACTACTGGCTGAACTACCAGTGAAAGAAACCTGTTTTTCTGTACGGTAAAGCAGTTTTGAAACTTTTTTGATATGAACAACAGTAAGAAATATTATTTTATCTTGTAGCTCTGTACACTCGCATGTGTGTGCTTACATACATGTGGGTGTGTGTGTATCTAGTTTGATGAAATCATACTTAATTTTTACTGGGTATACATTCTTAGGTATCTTATATTCTATTCATTTTTCTAAGATACTAGTCATGTCAGATTAAACTGATTTCACCAATTTCTCACCAATTGACCCACCAAGGAACTACATCCAGAGTTGGAAAAGCATTGGTATAGCGGATACATAGCAAGAATGCAGGACAAAGGTCAGGAGACCTGGGTCGTATGGCCAGGTCTGTCCCAACTCCGAGATTCCTTCCCCAAACCTCAGGGTCCCCATATAAAATTAAGGTATTTGTTTTTAAATTGAATTTACTCTCAGAGTACTTTCTGTAAAAATGTCTTAATGTGGAAGCCAAGTATAGAAAACAGAGCCCCGACTGGCCCACAGCTGCTCCCTTAAGTCACCCTCGCACCTCCTCCCAGGAGCCCTTGGGACACAATCTGAACAATACTAGGCTAGAAATTTCGTAAGTCCCTTTAGTCCTGGAATTCAATGATCATTTTATCTCCTAGGTAATAGATTTATCTAATGGAACACACCAGGTTTCACTTCTGTTGATTCTGAGCTAGGATTCTCTATTGGAAATCTTCAGAATCAATGGGAAGTTTTGCTCTCGGACCATTGTTCTTTCCTGCTTCAGCTTTATAGCTTGTTCTTGGGCCCCATGGGCTGGGCTTCTTCAGGGAAAGAGGGAGTTTTTGAAAGGTCTTCAGGAGATGTGTGAGCAGGCAGACATGTGAGGACATTTATTTATGTCATTGTGTCTGCTTTTTCCTTGCCTCCTAAATTCAGCAGGTTCCTGATTTTTAACACAGCTCAACTCATTTGGTTTACAGCTGGTAAAATACAATTTTCTGGTTCTCAGAAAGAAAGGCTTTTCAGACTTATAAAAAGAGAAGCTCATAAGACTTCTTGAACATCAAATAGCTCTTACAAAACACCATTTTGATGAGTTAAGTGTAAATGAATCAGAAACATACGGATTAAATTTCCCTTGAAAGACACATGGGTTTAAGAATTAAGGGGGGAAAGTGCTTGGCAAGATGGATTTCAGGTTTTTGCCAAACCTCAAAATGTTTGAAAAATGGTTTGAGACGTTTTTACTGAACGCAAAATGCCACGGAGTTCACCCATCCCAGACATAATAGCGAATCTTTTTGACAACAACTTTATGACAAGAAAAAGGGCCCGTGGGGCTTAGCCATTTTCTTAGTTCTCCTTCAATAACCTCCCACCCCACCCCCACCAAAAAAAAAAAAAAAAAGGCATTTATGGGGCTAAGAGAACTGTCTGATTGACAAACTAAAGTTTCAAGTCAGGCAATTACCAGAAAATAGCCCTACAACTAAAAAATACTTGGATTTTTCCCCCTATACTACCCAAAGTCAATTATACCATTTTCTAAATGGAATAATACACTCTAGGGATATGCAGTATTTGATATATTTTATTCATTGGTGTCTAGAGCAGTGCACGGTTATTCTAGTCATTTGTCTGACAGTATAATTCCAGCTTCTTTGGAGAGGGGAGAAAGCCCACTAAAAGCAAACAGATTGAAGGGAAATAGCCATTGGTTTATTAAAAGAGCCACAGTGTGGAAATGCTGTATATTATAGAGGCAGGGCATTGGTTGAGGTTTTCAAGTTGCAGGGAATTGTCTTGGAAACTTGAATTCTGTTACAGCTTCTTTATTTGATAAGCTGTTTTAGAGCTTCTCCACAACTTCAGAATCCTTGCTGGCATGAGGAAACTCAGGAGCAACAGATTAAGGACCCAGGGATTGATCTGGGGAGAGTTGTACATCTTACAGATGAAATGGCCTCCAATTATCTTTTACTAGCTCTTACTACTAGCTAGTCAAAAGCCCGCTGACACTTTTACAGCCTCATTTTTCATATGCAAAAGCTCAGAAGGAGTGGGTTTTGAAGGAGCTGCAAGAAAGTGAGAGCAAGAATCTGGATGGGAAGGCGTGGGCCGGGCCACCCACTCTCTGAAGCTACCTTGTCTCATGCCCTTATTTCCTCTTCATAGTTAAGCAGGATCACCAAGGTTTGCTTGCCTGCTTCCTTCCTTCCTTCCTTTCTTCCTTCCTTTCTTTCCTTTGAAAGAAAGGGTGCATTCAGTGACTGCCAATATCAATTTAGAAACGAAACGACAACAATGTACTTTTCAAAGGGTTTCAAGTTATGTAGACCAAAAAAACCCACCAAAAAAACCAAAACCAAAACCAAAACCAAACAAACCCTATCTTTAAATCTATATGTTTTAACTCTATGCTGGAAGTAATGGGCAGATCTATTATTTTGTTAGTGCAGCATCTGACACAGTGCTTTGAGGTAGGACCTTCCTCCCTAGGAACCAAAATTAATTTGTTGAAAGAAGAGTACCCAAACGGGAGAGTAAAAGTCACAAAAAACACAGAAAACTACTTTCAGCACCTCTGATGAAAATGCTACGTAAAAGTGATGGTTAAAATATGCATCCATTTCGTGCCCATCTATGTTTATTGAGCTCAAGGTAAGAAATGAAAACTAGAAATCTGGGAGAGAAAGCTCAAGTGATACCAAATTTCTGTCTTGGAAAAGGCTTCAGAATCAGAAAAACTAGGGCCAAATTCTAGCTACATTTTTACCTTTTCCAACGCAATTTAATGTAAGATAATAGGGCCAAGAAGGACTCCTTTGATTCTGAAAAATGCTGAGCCCCTGCCCAGAGTTCCCAGTACCTCCCTCCCACTTACCCAAACCTCTTTCTCCCCTTATTCCCCTGCTCCTTAGTTCAAAAAGGATCAAATTGTGCAGTATAGCCTATCAAATGGTTCTCATAGTTTGTAACTCAGCCACCTACAGAAAATACTGGAAAGTCAGTGTAAAAAATTCTAAATATATGTAGTTCCCAATCTGGCCTTTACAAGGCGATCAGGCTGAGTGAACACACATCAGATAGCATGTATTTCTACGTAGGGATTGTTACCTTCCAAAGAGATTATTTTCATCTCATGTTAAGCTATGAGCCACAGTAATTATTTACTATCTTTTCGGCCTGTGTTGATGTACTTTAACAACCTGCCTTGCACAGATGGTTAACTCAGGCCGGAGCCCCTACCACCAATATCCCCCCCCACCGCAACACACACACGTGTGTGTACATGCAGTGCAGAGCTAACATCTCATCTTTCCTGAAGCAGTTCTCGCGTTTCCTCTTTCAGGACCTCTCCCCCCACCAAGCCCCCATGGTATTAGATATCATTGGGGGAGGGGTTCTCCCATTACACCCCTGCCCTGACTTCCATGCCTTGTCTGTTTCTCTTAATAGATGATGAATTTCTTAAGGGCAGGGATGATCTTTTATTCACTCCCAGCCCCCATTCCCGAAACATAGCAGGAGCTGAGTAAATGTTTAAAAAAATAAACTTAAAAAAATAATTTTAGTTGTGTTTCTGTTGGATCATATTTTTTATTGAAGCCACAGAAAGTAGGTGGGACTGAAATTGCCTTTCTGCAAGCCCTCTGGGTTCTTAGTTCTTGTAGAAAATGCAAGGAGTAAAGTGCAGTGTAGTTCTTGCCCAGAAGAGCTCCCTGCCTGATTTTAAATTTCTCCCCTAACCTATGTTTATTTTGATGGTCTTATTTATATCTATTTCCTTCCGACAAAAATAGAAGCTCAAAAAAGTGAATTTACCGCACAGGGATGATACCTCTGACTTGTGTGTGAGTTCACAGATGTAGTTAAGATGCTGCCCTGCATGTGGATATCCAGCTAGATGCTCATTCTCTGAGTCATCTGACTTCCGAGTTTTCACTTTTTTAAGAGTATAATTAAGATAGGTTCCCAGGGATTAGAAAAAAAAAAAAAAAAAACAACAACCCATGAGTAAAGCAGACAGTCTATATGTTGAGACCCATATAAGGAGATCTGTGGGCACCTGACCAAATTGAGAGAAGCATTAAGAGCTATTCAAAACCTACTGAAATGTCAACACACTTTTGAAAAGGGTCCATTAGGGATGCAAATGTGTGGTTCCCTGATTATGATAAGCACGGGAAAGAAAACAGTGAAACCCATTAGGAGGTTTTGAGAACTTAGTTTTGAAGAGTGGGGAAAGCAACTCTAGTTTCTGCTAAGGGCTGGGCTTCATTTTTTTCTCCAGTCCTCCTCTCCATTCTGAACCAACAATTCTCATGATTTAAAGGACCCTAAAAATTCCTCCATTTTTGGATAAAGCCAATTAACTCATCTGTAAATGGGCCAACTTTGAAATTCCATCCATGTCAGATAAAATTCATTTTAATAAAATTCAGTTTCTGGATTGCATACTGTAACTTGTTTGTGTAAAGGATCTGACATCAGATGCTCACTTCAGGCTTTTGATGTCTTTTGATTTGTTCTTGCAAGGATTTTTCTTATAAAAGATCAATTGTAATTTAAAATCTATAATTCTTACTAGATAGTATTCTACAAATCAAGTCACACTAGGGGTGTATTTCTATTTAGTAACCATTAGGGCTTTTCTGTGAAAATAACTGATTCATCTAATCGGAAAGACACCTTTCATTCTGGCGGTCTTGTGTCATTCACACATGATGTCAAATGATATTCATAGTAATGGATAAATTGGGGCATAATTTTTGTGTAATCACTGTCAGTGTAAAAAAAAAGTAATTGGTTTTTCCATGTTCCTTGATCTGGAAGGAATTGTATCAATTTCCAGGACGTCATAAAACAAAATATTTAAAGTATGTTTCAAATAATAATAAAAAAAGAAATACTTAACTTAATAAAGATGTGGAATTCATTTATGAAGAAAAACACTGGCTGTGAACCAATAGGCCAAAAAGTTTGCCAGAAGCCTGCAGTAGACAGTCATTCCTGTATGTCCGCTCTCTCCCCATCACTCCTGAGCCCACACCATATTAAGAAAATGAATTCTCTTCAGCCACACTGGACTTTGAAATCATTGATTTTGTTTACTTTGTTTTTGAGTAAAAAAACAGAAGATCTTTTTTCAGTGTTCTGCCTTATAAGGAAAGCAGTCCAAGGCACTTATAACTATAGTTCTTCATGCCCTGTTTTAACTAAAGAGGTTTTCTTGGCATATATATTCGATGCTTGGGAACCTTACATAAAAGTTATGGGTTTTGACCTTCTGGAGAGCCTCAACAATTGAAACCATCGGCAAAAATGGAAAACACTTAACTGTCATAAGAACAGTTGAATGCTTCAACATTGACCTAAAGCAAAAATTATAAGCCCTGGAATGGACATTTCCATTTGGCATTTTTGCTTTTGTGCTTTTCAAAAGAAATAGCCCCCAGCTTCAGAAAGGCAGAAAGATCTATTTACTAATAGCATGTAGGCAAATACCATGGTACTAACTTACGTTAGATCAATCCTCTTAACTTTTAGAACTCTTTTCAGCTATATTATGGTATTCTCCTTTCTTCTCCAGATTTTCCCAATGGGAAAAGAAATCAGAACGACTTTACCTCTGGCAATTAAAAGATATATAGTCCCTGCCATCAGGGAGGTAGGAGCATAATGATAATGATTAACTCTAAATAGGGGTGCCTGGGTGGCTCAGTTGGTTAAGTGTCCAACTCTTGATTTTGGCTGAGATCATGATCTCAGGGTCCTGAGATTGAGAGCCCTGCATTGGGTTCTGTGCTCAGTGGGGAGTCTGCTTCCCTCCCTCTCCCTCTGCCCCTCTCCCCGTTCTCTTTCTCTCTCTCAAATAAATAAATAAATCTTTTTTTTAAAAAAAGATTGACACTAAATAATAATCATATCTATAAACATATTTTTAGACATTGCATGAAGGAAAAGCACACAGAGCTACAAGACCCTCTAAATTAGAGGCACCTCTGATTTGGGGTCAGAGAACATTTTAAGAGAGTGATGTTTAAACTGAGACCTAAGGATGAATAAGAGCTGGTCAGCAGAAGAGCAGATGCCTCACCTTTCCAGGCAAAGGCAATAGGATGTATTAAGGCCCTGGGGTGGGAAAGAGCTTTGCACATCCTAGGGAGTGAATGAATGCCAGGGTGGGTGAAGCACATCAAGTCAGACTAGAAAGTAGTACTATAGACATCAAGAGGTAGAACATTTAAGAGATGATTTTATTAAATTCCAAATGCTGAGGAAAGCCATGGAAAAATGTTGAGTAGGGAAACGTCATGATTAGATCATTGGTTTATGGAGATCGTTCTGGCTATAATGCAGAGGCTGGATTGGAGAGGAGTGAAACTGAAGGTAGAAATTGCTGGAAAAACCAAGTGAGAGAACATAATGTTTTGGACTAGGATCTTGGTAGTGGGGATGGAGCCAAGTGGATGGATTCCAGGTCTATTTTGGGGGTGGAATAGATAGAACTTAGTGAATGATTGGAAGTAGATGAGGGATGTCAAAGTTAATGCCTAGATTCCACTAATTCACTGCTATCAAATGTATTTAAAGAAATATAGGACACTTTCTAAAGAAAAGGAGGCAAATAAAAGGAGGCACTGTATTACTCAGGGTTCTCCAGAGAAAAAGAACCAATAGGATATGGAATATATATATATATATATATATATATATATATATATATATATATATAATGTTAAAAATATATAAAATTTATTATATTATAATATATAATCGTATATGATTTATTATAAGGAATTGGCTCATGCCAATTATGGAGGCTGAGATGTCCTACTATCTGCTGTCTGATAGCTGGAGTCCTAGGAAAGCCAGTGAGTGAAACAAATTTCAGGCCAAGTCCAAAAGCCTGAGAACCAAGAGTACTGATGGTATAAATTCCAGTCCAGGGGCAGGAGAAGGCTGATGTTCCAGCTCAATCAGACAGAGAGAAAGAGAAAGAGGGAGAATTCAACCTTTCTCCTTTTTAAAAAAATTCTATTTAGAACCTCAATAGGTTGGGTGATGCCTACATCACTTTGGATGATGCCCACTCACCCCTCTGGCAGGGGTGGTGGTAATCTGCTTTACTCAGTTCACCCATTCAAATGCTGATCTCTTCCAGAAATACCTTCACCTAGAAATGGTGTTTAACCAGCTATCTGTGTATGCCATGGCCCAGTCAAGCAGACCCATAAAATTAACGATCCCAGGCACCACGGACACGATCAGCCATAGGGCTTAACATAAGCACTTAGGGAATGTTATCCTAGCTCTTTAGCAGGTAGGGCAAGGTAGCATTTACTACTCAATAGTGAAAATGTTTTTCCTGGCAGCTCTCAGACTTGGAGGACTTTTGTCATTCTCAGAATGCCCAATTTTTTCCCAATCCCAATGGGCCTGATGGCACCCCACTGAACAGACAGAACTGCTTATTTGAGGACCTGACCTACCTCTCCTAAAGAATGTGATTCTGTTTAATAATAAGTGACTAACTCTGGTGCACAAAGGAGTGAAACCTTTATTTTATGCTATTAAAAGGATCATTGTTCATGTGTGAGAATAAACTACCCCCCTCTCTTACCCTTCAGCACGCCTGGTTCATGCCCTACTTGGCTAAATGTTACAGGTACTCAGTGATCTTTGGAACCTGCCTTTTGTTCAAGGAAAGGGAATGTCCAAGAGAGGCCAGTGACAAATTACCCATTTGTCCCCACCTTTGAGAAAAACTCACCCCCTACTGAAGTTTGGGCCTCTCCATAAGTCAGCTTACCCACTCTTGATCATACCCAATTATATAAACTTTAGAGTGGGAAAGGTCCTTGAAGATCATTGGCTAAGCCACCTTATTTTATACATGAAGGAACAGAAACTCTGAGGAGGTCTTGAGAACACAGCCCAGGATCACCATGCACACCAGTGGCTGGGGCAGGGCCATGTTTGCTGGGGTATTAGGATTCAAAGCCATACCATGAAGGGCTCGGTTACTTCACTGAATCTTTTTATGATCTTCAGATCGACACATTCTCTTCTGATGAGTGGCTGATATTCAGAGGCCTGAAGAGAAACCAGACTTTCGTCACAGACCAGTGAAGGGATTTCTTGGGGAACAGTCAACTATGAGCAAACATAATATGCCACATATCCTATAAATGTACTGTCATTCACATACAATTTCTATTTCTAGTCAGGCTTATTGTCGATAGCTAAAATTGACATTTACTGTGACCATAACCCTACCACAAATTAAAATCAGATCCCAAGTCCCTCTGGGGAAGATGTTTATTAAGCTGTAGGAAGACATCTGAAATGATACCAAATTACATTTTAAACTTGAAACCCCAAATACCACATTTGTTTGGAAGTAGGAATAGGGCTGTCTGGGGAATAATACGGGAAACTGAGCAAGTCACTCTTTTTGGCAAATGCAAGGCCACCAAGGAAGGGAAAAGTGCCTTAGAAGAGATGCTTTATGTATAAACCCCTGTATGTTTAAGCCTAAGCAAAATTTCCTTTTTTGAACTAAATGAACTAAAAAGGAAAATAAGCCCTTTAAAACTTTATGCATTTAAAGAACAGACATGGAATTTCCAATTATACCTATAAATACACCAAGAGGGGGTTGAAAGAATTACCATAATAAAGCAAGTCTATCAAAACACAAATCTGCACTCCAAGGTTTGACCAGGCTGGTACAGATAAAAATGTGTTTGGAACCTAACGTCTGTTTATCACTTTTGCCTCTTAGCATGTAGATATCTGGGGGTGTTTGTGGATAGTGGGTATGTTTATACACATAGCATGGCCACTGTCTTAACCTCAGAACGTAATAATGGAACCGACTCTGTCCACAGGGAAGCTATACGCAATGGCTTCTTTGCTTGTGTGTCCAGCCCACGAGTAGCTTTGAAAATTACAAAGCCCTTTGTAATCCTTGGATGCAAAGTGCAAAGTAAATGCCAAGTATCATTATTATGAACTTTATTGCTATTATTTTATTAAGTGTTTGAGATTAATATCAATTTAGCTCATGATAAGTGCTGCTGCAAAGTAGGAGAACTTGAAAGGTAGCTCAGGAAATGTTGCTCAAGGAGGATACAAGTTTCCTAGAAACTCTGCCCCTCCCCCCACCCCCTTGCTCAAGTCAACTGTCCCTTCAGGATAGTGTTTCAAGTTATCATGACCCTTAATAAGAAGCCTGTCATGGATGTGTCATTGGGGTACTACTGCTGGGAAATGAGAGACCATGTACAGTGAGGTAACCTCATTAAGTCATTCAACAAACCTCTACAAGGCTCCTATTATGTGCTAAGCTTTGTGTTTTGTGATACTCTCTCTCCAGTCTGGTGGAGATATTAGTACATGCTGTGAGAACACAAAGCAGGGATCAGCTTGGCCTGGAGAAATCAGAGCAGGTTTTCCTGAGAAGATGATGCATCACAAGATACCAGGTCTCACAGTGATAGTAAAGACACTCAGATCCCTCAGAGAGGCTGGACATTTCTGGGTCTTTTTTCCAAACTACTTCACCCTAAAATTGAGAACCATATCATTTTACTTTGTACTGTAAAATGACACTAGCAATAATTTTATCTTCTAAAATAGATTAATCATCTCTTGAATAGAATATACATCGATCATCTTCCAGGGGCCAAACACGTACAAGATATTATCTCATATATGATTATCAAAGCACCCTCACACCATACTTAGGAAGTGGGCAGTATAACCCTGTCTTTGCTGATGAGAAAACAGAGAAGTTAGAGGACTTGTACAGATCACACCCTCATGGGCCGTGATGGGGCCAGCAGGCGGCCCGAAGCCTGTGCCTTGTCAGCCACACAAGGCTGCTTTATTCGATTTACTGGTTAATGATGGCAGCCAGCCTTATCTCTATCATTTCTGTCAGCCATTCTGACTGGAATAAGTGAAAATAATAGACCTAATTTAGGACTAGGAGAAGTCTGCCAGTTCCTCGTCCTCCTCCCTAGAAACCCTGCCAGACGGGGACGAATCTATTTTTTAAGAGCCTAATAAGAGGAAATTCCAAAACTTCAGTAAGCCATTTAATTGTTTTACACTATTCGTTCTTGGGAGATACTCTTTCTTCTAACGTAAATCCCACGTGTTGCTGTTTTACTACAGTTATTATTCTGCTTTGGTTGGCTTTGAGAGTAACTGGTCACCATTCTCTGAATATAGTAATTTGGAAACTTGAAGCCTGCTCTCGTCATCTCCCGGTCTTGTTGCTTTTGCTTTTCCATTTGGGTTTTCCCTTCTGGCCTTTCAATATTTCTCCGTGCGTCTTCGGAGCCTTCTCCAAGTTCTCTACCCCTCCCCCGACCCCTTCCCTCCCCCCCTGCCCACATCGTGTTCAGCCCTGCCTGACAAGGCTTTCTTTAGGCTCTCACACCCTCTTCTACAGTTTCTGGTTATTTGATTACAGCCACGGTTTAGAGTTGGCGGCTGTCTGTCAGGATGTAACCCCGTGAGGAGTTTGCTGAGCCTTGAAGCAATGCCTCTTTCCTTGTTGTGTTTCCTTGGAGGACAAGTTACCGTCTCAGCACTGGGCGTCACTTTATCATTAAGAACAGAACCTGAGGAATCGGGCTTTTAGCAGCCTGTGTCCCTCCTGCCTGTGGTCACAGCCGGCCTAAGCCCCTCCTCCTGCATCACTGACACATCCCCTCTCCTGCCAGTGGAGCTAATAGTTTCTAGCGCCTCCTCCTAAGGAGCTGAAATAATCCTGGCAAGTGGCTGGGTGGAGAGTGTTATAAATTGGGTCTCCCGGGACAGGTACTTGAAGACTGTCTAAGAGACCCTGCCTTGAGCTTCAGGAAGAGGTTAGGTAAAGGCATTAGTGGGGGTGACCTAGGAGGGAGAACTTGCAAAGTGCAAGGATGAGTAGAGGTTGTCCAGATGATCTTTTCTAGAGCCCTTCTGTTTTTGCTGAAGTCTTTTGCAATTGGAGCTTTTGTCCTTCAGCTGCAAAATGATGCCGTATATTTGGATCATAGGTATGGGCGACTTACAGGGTGTGGAGTCCACCATGACGTACTCATTAAAAGATGATAACTGACAAGCCGCGAGTCCAGAAGAAAGCAAAACAGAATTGCTGACTTAAGAGGTGGGGTGGGGGTGGGTGTTTGTAAGCTCAGGGAGCTCTGCCCCTACAGAACATCCAGACAAGTGTGTTAGTGAATGTTTCCATGAATTATTCATTGATGGTGAATGAATGCAAGCAGCAATCACATGTAAATGACAAGGCTCATAATCAGGGGGCTCCTTATTTGTCCTTATGAAGCAAGGAGGAAGCTTATTAACGACTTAGAAACAGGAAGAAATTTTACTTAGAGATACGTCTCTATAAAGAAAAAATTTTCCCCAGCCAATCAGATGTATATCATTTATTTGAGACTGCATTCAAAATTGTCGCTTATTTCATGTCTTTTGATCTGCATTTACTTGCCTTTTCTAAGTGTAACTTTATGAATAATTGATGCAACTGAGAAGTTATTGGCTAATTGAAAAGCCATCTCGTCATGTCTTTGAGCCTGACCCATGGCGAAAGCCAAACTGTTCAGGCATTTAGGGTCTTTTATAAAGGGTCTTTTAAAAGAGCCGTTAGCTCTTTACAAGGAAAAAATATCAGATTTTGAAAACGGATTTTTTTTTTTTTTTTGGTGACAACAGTACATCAGAAACCAATCCAACCGTGTTTTTGGTTAACTTAAATGAATCAGGCTGACTGCATGACTAATTCAGATTAATGGTGCAGAAATCAGTCATTAAAGAGGGGGAGAAAAAGAGATTGATTTAATAGTCTTAACAGAATGGCCATAAATTTACATCTCCCTTTCTATTCCTGCTCTCTCTGTTTAAAACACTTGAAAGCGCTAGTAAACATCTCCTGTGCCTGAGTAGATACAGTGTATATGCTGTAAAACCCAGCACAGGCTCCAGCAGGATGCAGCTCTGTCAGCCGTACTACATTTTATGACTACCATTGGCTCTCTCGCAGCCGGGCTTTTATTTAAAGAAAAAGAAGTTACATTTCCAAGATATCAGATACTACATCTATAAAATCAAAGCAGCAGTAGTATAGAATTGATAAAAAGGAGGCCTAAATTTATCTTGCGTGCTAAATTTAATTTCCAGCACCCCTGGTGATAATGATTACAAAAGTGTTCTTGTCAATATCGATAAGTCAGTGCAAAGCAGAAACGAGATGTTTAGTTGGCCGTGCTGTGGGTGTAACTGGTACCTCCGAGCCCAGAGCTCTGAACGTTATAAAGTACAGCCTTATTGCAGGGCAGGCATCCAATTTTTAAAACAGTATATAGATTGGAGACAGATGAGTGTTCCTGAATTGTTCTTGGCCTTTTCTTATGAAATGCCTAGAATATAATTTCAAATGGAAATTAATTTAATCGATGCAAAAACAAATGGGTCTAGAACTCATCAGAAAGCTTGTGTTTAATCTAAGGGGCACTGCTAAAAATACAGATTATCTTGGGGGTAAGCATTTATGCTTTTCAAGAACAGAAATGGTTATATTAGGCTGTTAAGGTAAATTGGAGTTTCACTTATGACTTGTAGATCAATTAAGTTCTTCTCATTAGTTACTAGCAAAGATAATTTATTGAACCCTGTTCTTGCAATGTCTTTTGCCAATTGAAGAGATCCTCGATATCTCTGTTCTTATGAATTCAAGAAGTATTTATTGACACCTGCTAGGTACCATGCACTTCCTCACATTTCTAAAGTATCTGCATTACTAAAAACAGAGCAGACACAATCTCTCACGCAGTTTATTGTCTAGTTGGGAGCAGAGGCATTTTAAAAAATCACTCAAAATCGTTGAAGAATTATAACTGGGGAGCTGAGGTAGTAAACTCCAAGAGATCATGAAACACATCTATTTTGTTTTTCATCATATTGTCACAAATTGTGAATTTGTAAATGAATTGTTAGGCAAATGACCTAACTTGCCAAACTGCTTTTCCACTCTGAAATGAGTGTGTACAGAGCCTGACTTGTATTAGATGCTTAATTTGATTTTTGATTTATTCATTGATTGAATAAATGGTGAGAAAGTGTTACTAGGAAGAATGCAGGGTGAGAGCGCTCCAGAAAAGGCCCTGACCTGGTGTGGTTGCCCAGAGAAGGTGGTAAGGATTACTTACATTCAAGGCTGTGGCAGAAAGGAAGGTGGCGATGCTATGAAGCTTGAAGGAGGTCAGCGATGGCACTGGTGTGGGGCCCAGGGCCATGAGCTAGGCAGCAGTGAGGGGCCACATGGTGTGATGGCCTTGGAGCCATGTCAAGTTCTGTCACAAGGAGCCAAGCTTTCTGGTATCTCTGATGAGCTAGAGAATTTGCTCTTTTTCATTAGGCTGTTTTACTAGCTTTTTAGGAAGGAGGGGGCGAGGATACAGATACAAAGGCAAAATTCTCTCCCCAGACACCCAATTGTCTGTGTCATCAAAGGAAAGGTGGTGGCGGAGGGGAGGAAGGGGGGAGGGATACAAATCATGCAGGAAGGTCCCAGATCTTTACCAGAGGTCCTCCCTTGAGCCTAAGAAAGCTCTGAAATGAAAAATACATATTTTAATTGAATTCTGCTGATATTTTGGTGCCTTTTCTCAGGCTAAATATTTCTACTCCTTTGTCTCAAATTCCTCTTTTGTTAAAAGGGGAAATATTGTATTTGCCATCCAAATTTAGGAGCTTGGCAGTGAGACTTGGTGCAGAGCATGAGCTCATTCAAAAAAAGATACGGGTAATATGATGTCTTTTAAAATATGGGCCAGATAGCTGTCTTGTTTTCCCAATTATTGCTTCTGTTGGATTTTTGTCATTGTTTTCAGGGAAAACAAGATACTGAGAACCGATCTCTGGGGAACTAGTTTGGTTCCATTTTGAGGAAATATTTTCAAAGATCCTTTCTGAGAAATAATGTGAATCATTTTGAAATTCTGTAAAATTGTGGGTGAGAGGAGTCCATTTGCCTCTGCAGAAGGGTTTGGGAATCTAAAGTTGATGGGTTTTTGTTTTTGTTTTTTTTAATATTTTATTTATTTATTTGACAGAGAGAGACACAGCCAGAGAAGGAACACAAGCAGGGGGGAGTGGGAGAGGGAGAAGCAGGCTTTCTGCCGAGCAGGGACCCTGATGTGGGGCTCGATCCCAGGACTCTGGGATCATGACCGGAGCCAAAGGCAGACGCTTAACGACTGACCCACCCAGGCGCCCCTAAAGTTGATGGGTTTTTAAAGAAATATCTCATATATACAGGAAGTTTGGGACATTTTTATAGGCATTCCGTTAGGCTGTGGTTCTTTAATTAAAGTGAAGGATTGGTGTTAAGATCCCAGCCTTAAGCCCCAGTTCCTTGATTGTAGTGATTAATCTCTTGTTTGGTCTGGGTTTCAGAAGAATAATAACAAAAACAACTAATTTTATTGAACATATTCAGTAAGTAGTTGACCCTTGAACAGCATGGGTTTGAACTACACAAGTCCATTTATATGCGGATGTTTTTCAATAAATACAGTACAGTGCTGTAAATGTATATCTCTTCCTTATGATTTTCCTAACATTTTCTTTTCCCTAGCTTACTTTACTGAAAGAACATAGTCTATAATATATATAACATACAAAATATGTGTAAATAGATTGTTCATATTATCAGCAAGGCTTCCGGTCAATAGTAGGCTACTAGTAGTTAATTTTGGGGAGACTCAAGTTACACGTAGATTTTTGACTACACAGGGAGTCTGGGTTCCTAATGCCTGCGTTGTTCAAGGGTCAACTGTATTTAATACGTAGTAACTCATTTAAGGCCATGAGATAAATATCTCTATCATCCCATTTTATAGAAAACTGAGGCACAGAGAGGCCAAGTAATTTGCCCAAGGTCACACAGCTAGTAAGTGTCAGAGTTGGGATTCCAACCTAGGCAGACCATCTTGTGAGCCCATGTCCTTTACTACCCCATTTTACAATGTAATTATCACCCATGGAAGAAATTAACTATACTATCTTTCCGTTTCACATTCTACTTGATTATCCTGCAGTTTGCTTTCTTTCTTTCTTTTTTTTTTTTTTTAAGATTTTATTTATTTATTTGACAGAGAGAGACAAAGCGAAAGAAGGAACACAAGCAGGGGGAGTGGGAGAGGGAGAAGCAGGCTTCCCGCCGAGCAGGGAGCCTGATGCAGGGCTCCATCCCAGGACCCTGAGATCATGACCTGAGCCGAAGGCAGACGCTTAACGACTGAGCCACCCAGGCACCCCTGCAGTTTTCTTTCTTTACAAAAATAGGAATTTTTGAATTCCACTTCGGAGAAGAATGATAGAATAAGCATTTCTCATTACAAACAGTCTTCTCTTAACATTTAAGAGTCTGTATTCCCCTCTTTAGTTCTTCAGTCTCCCCATCCTAGACAGAAACTAGTGTGCCAGGTTAGGCCACAATAGTTCATTTAAGAAGGTGAAAAGAAAGCACACTTCTCTTTATAAGCAAATACAATGATAGTGGGCAATCCTCTTTCTCTAGTCTGTGTGTGAAATTATGTTACATGTAAATGAGGAAAAGGTGTGGACCCCCCTGGGATGTATCAAGTCCTTTTTAGCAACTTCTCTTGCTTTTTAGAGACACTTCTATTTGCGGTTTATTCATATTTCAAGTGTATTTTTGACATTAAGAACTAAGTACTGTACTGACTCCGTTCCATTCAGTACAGACACTGACCCCCTACCAGGTTGCAGGTGCTGGGTGAAGCACTGTGGATTCATCAATGAGCCATGAAGAATACCCCAATCATAATAGAACATACAGTCTCATGAGGTTACAAACATCTCATTTTCAAGTTCTAGAATCTGAATTTTAGAGCTTCAGGGCATTTCCAGATGGCCTATAGTCTGATCCATTCATTAAACAGATGATGAAATGGAGAGCCCCAAAGTGAAGAAAGTCTCTCCCCCAGAGTCAGAAACTCTAATCGCAGTGGCATCTGGATCCTCTGCTCCCTGCCCACTCTTCTTTCCATTTTATTGCTTTGAAGCTTTTCATATTATTCTGCACACACCAAGTCCCTCCGAGTCCTTTTTGTTGTTATTTATTACCTGCTCACGATTTCTTAGATGTCTGTGGTTGGATTTTGATGCTAACATTGATCTTCCAATTCTTTAACCTAATTTTTTTTCACTGCTTGCTTCTTCTCTTTACCTGACCACGTACCTGGCAGATGTATCTGTCTTGAGTTAAATAGGCAATCCGGGGTGCCATGGATCTTTTGAAGACCTGGGAAAGGAGAGCAGTCTGCAGTGACCCTCCTGAGACTTCCAAACAAAATCACTGGCCCCTCACTCCTTAAAAGATAGTTGGGCTTGTCCAAGGGCAAAGAGTAGCAGACACAGAGCTTGCTTTTCAGACACCCCTAGACTGGAAAACATCCTTTGGGGGTAAAAATGAGGACATAAAATCGCTCGCTGTGGTACCTTTCATTCTGTTAAGGACACTGAAAACACAGTCTGTCATCCTTGACATTTTAATTGAAAGAAAAACTTACATAGATTTCAGCCGTAAGCAGTATGTTTATACAAGTGTATAAAGAGGAATAATCTGTCAAGTTGGAAAACTCTTAATGCTACGGGACTCAGTTTAGTAATTGAACAATCCAACATGAGCTCACACATCTTACCTTGTTCCATGCCTCAATAATTTTTAGTAGAAATACTTTACCTAGAGGCATATGGTTATTAAAAAGGAGGCTCGGCTTGCTCAAAGTCTGGAATTATTAGCTCATGGCAACAAGCCTGCACTGGAGAAAGACTGTTGGGTCTTTGTTTTCACAACTTTGCTGTGATTTGCCATCTTATTTTCAGAGTCTAACTGATGTGTTGTTTGGGAAGTTTTGGGTGTTTTTTTTTTTTAAAAGAAGAAAACATAATTTCACATGGATGAGAGACTTCTCGTGTTAGCAGTACTGCAGAATTTTACTGGTTCATTGCCAAGTCCAGGGAGCAGTGTGGATATCAAAGGAAATAGACCGTGAATTTATTTTAGTATAAAAAATCAATAATAACTTAGTTATGGGAGCCATCAAGGAATGATGGGGGAAGCCCTGTGTTGCAAGTTGAATATGAGCCCTGCTTCTTTTCATGACCCATATGACCTTGGGCACATTTAAATGTTTCTGAATTCAGCTTACTCTGAGTAAAATGGGGGTAATCTGACCTACCCAACACATGGCATTGCTTCAAGTCACATGAAGGTGAAATATTTTGAAAAATATGAAACTGTATAATTGTAATATAAAAAGTTTCAAGCAAGTGCAATGTGTTAATAATTATTTCTATATACACAAAGGGAATTAGATAATTAATGTAATTATTCCGATACCACTCTTGCTTCAATGACCAGAATATTCTGGACAAATGATTATTTATTGGGCCAAGCTACATAATTACCTCAATCTAACCCTTTGTATACCCAGCGATGAGTAGGAGTAGATTTTTTTTTCTTTCAGTTTTTGTAGTTTTAAAAGCCCAAACAAGAAGCATAGAAAATGCCTCAGTTTTGTTCCCAGCATGGGTTGGGAAAATTATTTATAGAATCTGTATAGGGGTGCCTGGGTGGCTCTGTCAGTTAAGTGTCCAACTCTTGATTTTGGCTCAGGTCATGATCTCAGGGTTCTTAGATCAAGCCCCGTGTCAGGCTCCACACTGAGTGTGGGGCCTGCTTAAGATTCTCTCTCCCTCTCCCTCTGCCCCTCCCTCCTGCATAGGCACATGCGTGCGTGTGTGTGCACGCACTCTCTCTCTCTCAAAGAAATAAATGTAGATTCTGTGTAAAACAATAATTCAAAGTTATTCAGAATCCAAACATGCAGAGTTCTCAAATAGCCATCTCTCTTTCAAGTATATATTGTTAATTGGTTTGATTGCTATCATTAGGCAATTATTATAATTCCAAGGGAACTCAGTACCCTGAAAAGCTTTCTTAATTAATGAAGGAATGCTTTATATTTAAAAATCCGGTACATCTATGCATGGTGTGGAAGTAACTGACCTAATAAGAACATTGATTAAATGAAGCATACCATTCCCTAGCTACTCTATCCAGCTGGGAGTTTTCCCTAGTTGTATGAAGAATGAAAACTCATTTTAAATTTGATTACTTTTGCATCTCCATTCACATAAGCATTGTTTAATTGATTTCTTTTCTAAAAATGACTCATCAATAGAAACTGATCACCAAGATTATCATTAATATGTCATGTTGGAAACAAAATGTAAATGATGATAATATGCTGCCCTTTCTTTAGGAGGATGATATGGCCAGTCATCATTATAAAATGTTTTCAGTTGTCTTTTTTCACTTGTCCCTATCTATACCCAAAGCATTCCTCCTGGTGACTAGGGGAAAAGACATATGGTAGAAGGTTGTATGTATGTATGTTTAGATGTATCTATATGAATGCATGGATGTATGGATGTATGTGTGTACATCTCTCTGTCTGGATATCTGTAGACGAGTGGATGGATAGATGACTAACAACTATCTGTGGTGATGGTCTCAGTGAATCTTTCTCCTTATAAAACAGGGCAGTTCAGATTACTAACTTTGCACTTGGAGGAACTGACCATTATTAAAGATGACATACTTTGATATACAGCTATTTTCTTCCCAGCAAAGGTCACAAACAAAACATTAAGACTGGAGAATATAAAGCAAACCTTGTCTGTTGACAGAACCACATTTATACCTATCTGACTGGAGCCATCCACCTCTGAATGGGGTAGGCTTTAAGACCCAGTGAAGTACAACCTACTATAGAATTTTGGAGCAACCGGGAACTAGCAGTTTCCTAGAACTGTAAAAGGTGAAGGACCTTCAAAGGCCGTACTAATCCTATTGTTAATCTATACTCCAGAGGGCCCCAGGGCACATGTCAAGAAATACCCATAACACGCATTTGCTTTTCTGAAAACACTTTTTATTGTTACACGCTACTTCTGTTGGCCTCTCCATGTAACTATTCATACACACATTCTGTTCATAAAGCTGGATGTCATTTGTGGGCATCTACATGGAGTCTGGGTAAAAGTTTTATATTCTTTTATATTTTCATTTATATAACTTCCTGAACATATAAATATTGACTAATTTATGATTAATCCTTCTAAGATTCATGTGCCTGCGATAGCTAGCTCTGCCCAAAGGAGCTGTTAGGCAAAAAGGGTAGAAAACCTAATCTTTGAGATTTCAACAACAATGCAAAAGAGCATGTTGGCATTGTTCTCCCTGTTTCAATCCCCACTTTCTCCTCAAGTCAGTCACGGGAGGCACACAGCTCCAAAGAAGAGGCTTCTCATGCTACTCTGGATGGGACTGTCCTTCCCCGAAGCATAGAAAAGCAGTGGACCACACAGGACATCTCTGTCTGCAATCATTACCCAGCAGTTAGCATGAAGGAATCTCTTTTTTTTTTTTTTAAAGAAAATGCATTAATTCTGGAAGCAGTAACTTCATTTATGGCATTCAGGATAAGGTAGTTTAACATGGAAGACTCAGAGGTCCCTGCTGGGGGGGAGGGGATGTGTTTATTTATTTGTTTTGTTTTATTTGTTAAATCTTTAATTTAATGGTTTGACATTTATACAGCTCCCCAGAGCAAAAGCATCAGGAGATTGAGAATTTAGCTGAGGAGGTCACTTATTTGCCATTTTTCATAAACACAAATAATTTCCTTTTTCCCTCAGCCACACATTCCCTGGCTCATTAAATCAATTTAAAGTCCTAAAATTTTTTTTTTTCTCTGGCAAATTGAAGCAAAAGCTCAAACTATGTACTCCCCGGAGGAATGCTTGCCCAAGTTCTGCAGGTCAGGCCAAAATCAGTTTCTGTCAAACAGCCTAACACCTCCAGTTATTATAAAATGAGGGATTGGTAATTGGGGGCTGGGCTCTGGACTTGCCTGAGAAAGGCTGGCTGCCGTGGCATGAGCCTCATTCCTGCTGCTTTGGTCTGTGTCCTGGCTTTGTTTTTTGTTTGTTTGTTTGTTTGTTTGTTTCCACCCATAGTGGAGAACTATGAAAAAGTCAAAACAGATTTCTATTGGGAATTCATGAATAAAGTTGGCTTTACGAATCCAGACGGTGAATGTGTATCCAGAATAAAGCCAGGAGGGCTTCCAGGCAGAGGCATAGGAGAGTGCAGATGAAACAAACGTACACAGATCTCTGGGTCTAAGATCCTCCACAGGGCAGAGAATTCTGAGTAAACACAGGATTTCACCCCCAAGTCCCTTCCCTAAGATGCAGGGGTCATAAGAGATTTACCGGCTTGTTGACTGTTGAACATGAGTTAGATAACAGAGGTCAGGAAATGAAGTGGAATTTGATATATTAACTAGGAAGCAGCAGAGGAAGCCAGGCTTGTGTTTGATTTGTTATTATTTCCCTAATATCCTCAATTATGTGATTCCCATCAGAGGATCTGATCTGTGCTCTGTAACGGTGTTGTCCCCGCTGGTTCCGGACGTGGGGAAGCAGGCAGTGAACCCCCTGCCCCCGGGCATCAGGAATAATGTTTGCTTTCTCTGTGTGTTGCCAGGCCTGTCCCAGGCTCTCTATCTTCTCTGCTACATCTCCACAACAGACAGAGACAGCCCATGCCAGCCTCCATGCCTGGGACCCTGCCCAACCCGACGATGCCGGGATCTTCTGCCGTCTTGATGCCAGTAAGTGCTTCTCCCTTCCACTGAGCCTTGCTCTTTTGAAAACAGTAAAAGAAAAGCTGAGATCTAAGCTGGAAAGAAAGCGCCTTCTTCTGGATGAAAAGCTGAGCTGTGTGCTACTCTGCAGAGAGCACTCGGTTGTCTGTCCCTAGGCGTCTGGCTGGCTTTCCCGGCCTTCAGTGCTCCCTTAGTGAGGCCTGACCCCATCTTCCTGCTGGTGACAAGTGAGCTTGCCACACCCAGGGAATGGAATTTGTTCAAGGACACAGTGTTTTACAACTAGCCCAAAGTCTGTATAGCGTGGGCTATATACCGAGTGTCCTTAACTCACCAGGGAGTGGTCTTGCCAGGACTCAGAGTGACAAATATAATAACAAAAATAATAACGATGGTACAGAATACCTGCTAATATGTGTCCCTGCGTATCAGAGTCTGTTAATCATGCTCACAACGTTTATTGAGTGCTTACCATGTGCTAGTCCCTCTGTAAGCACTTCCTCAACATGTGAAACAATCCTGTCAGGCACGTGCTATTTCTACCCCATGGTTCGAATGGGAGAAGTACGACAAGTAGCTTGCTTGGCTGAGGAGCAGCATAGCTGAGTTCTGAACCCAGGAATTCTGGCTCCAGAGCCCACTCGGCCAACCAGTGTGTGATACCACTGTATTCTCTGCTTTCACTGGCACAACAAACCTGTGAGGGATACACTGTTCTTACCCCCATTTTACAGATGAGGAAGCTGAGGCACAGGAGGCCGAGTAACTTAGCTAAGGTCGCAGTTAGTAGGTGATGGAGCGTAAGGATTTATATCCAGGTGGCAGGACTCAAGAGTCTACATTCTAACATTATGTAATACAGCCCCCCTCTCTGAAAACAACACATTAGCCTAGAAGGGACATACAGCGTATTCCAGAGCAAACCTTGCTGTTCTTCCACAGGATCCCCTCCCTGTGCTTCTTCATCCTCCCTGGCCTGTGCTTTGGGGAGCCTGGCTGGTGACCTTATTCTTGGGGCCACAGTTGTTCTCAGAAGTCCTAAGAGATGATATGACAATTCAATGAAAACCCTCCCACAACAGTATCAACAATGCCTGGCAGAGCATTTTCGCTTTTTAAGGAATTGTCTACATTCGTCACTTCATGTCGCTCTCATCGGGATCCTGTGGGAATGGGATCCCGGTAATTATTGACACGCTCATTTTACAGATGAAAAGCTGAAGAGTAAGAAGTTGAAGGCAGCTGTCTAATGGCCCACAGCTGTGACAAACCCCACCTCAACTCACACTGAGCAGCTCAGATTCTCGAAGTTTGAGCAGTTTGCCAATTTATCTGAGTAGAGGCAGGGGTGGATGAGGGCTGGGAGGCCCAAGTTCAGAGAAATGGACCCGCCTACTATAAATAGTGGGTCGTCCTGGCTGGAAACAGTCTTTGCAAAATCGGGCCAGAAGGAACAGATGAGTTGACACACTTTCCCTGCCTTGCTCACCTTAAACATCTTCAGACGAGCTATGACAGTGCTGTCACCAACGCCCCTTGCCCAGGTTTTATTCAACCCAGCCAGGCGCACGAAGACTCCCACCGTAAGCTGTCTTCCTTTAGACGCTAAATCCCTCTGGTCCAAAATGAGTGTCCTTTCATAAATTCTATCCATTAACCAGAAAAATACCACTTCAGTGCCTTTTTTTTTTTTTTTCCATCTAATTGTACCATTTCCAGGGACAAAGGTGGGACACGGGCTGAGACGGCCTGGCAAAAAAGTATCTGGTGCTGGTTTCCACCATCTCATCTCATTGTACAACTTGGCCTCCTGTTGTGCTTCAGAATAGAAGTAAAGGATCAGGTCCATGATCAAGAGCCAGTGTAGACAGAAAGTCAGGGATGCCACCCCCACAGGAGTTCCCCAACCCATGTCACTGATATGCACAGCTGCCGTGACAAGTGTCAGTCTAAGAGCACTGCTTCCAACTCGGGGTGATTGTTTGGCACTATCTGGAGATACTGTTGTTGGTTGTCAAAGCTGAGGGAAGGCTGCTGCTGGCCTCGGTGGGTAGAGGCCAAGGAAGCTGTTCAACATGCTATAATGTGCAGGATAGCCCCCACCAGAAACTAATCATTTGGGCCCTAGATGTCAACAGTGCTGAGGTTGAGAAACCTTGGTTTAAAGTGACATGAATGTAACTCATGAAAACTATCATAAAATCTCTAAAAAAAAAAAAAGATACCCTAAGAGTTCCTGGTCCCAGAAATCTAGGCCTTTTCATCCTTGTTATCAAGTCTCCTGCTCCTATGCTCAGATTCTGGCATTTTAAGCATAGTCGTCCCATAGAGTTCCCGCCCTAGGGAACCATGATTCCCTTGGTATAAAAGATCAGTCTGTCTGTAGGTGTAGGTAATATCCTTAACTGATTTGCAGTGCATGCTGCCCGGCCACACATTTCACAAGGTCCTAGGTCTGAAGCAAAATGATGTATTTGTTCATTCCACAAGCTTTTGTTGAGCACCTGCTATGAGCCAAGCACTGCGCTGGATGTTGGGGATGTGGTGAACAACAAGGAAGGATTTCATGGTGGTGTGATTTCCTATCTTGAAAGTCAAATGTTGGGCGCCTGGGTGGCTCAGATGGTTAAGCGTCTGCCTTCGGCTCAGGTCATGATCTCAGGGTCCTGGGATCGAGTCCCGCATCGGGTTCCCTGCTCAGTGCAGAGCCTGCTTCTCCCTCTCCCTCTGCTTGTGCTCTTCTGTCTATCTCTCTGTCAAATAAATAAATAAAATCTTTAAAAAAAAGAAAGTCAAATGTTCACAAAATTTGGGAATACGAACACTCATTTATGATTCAAAAACCCAGTGAGCTGTAGAGATTTTAACTCCCGTTTCCTGATTTGTTTCAGAAGGAAAGGAGAAGCTCAAAAAAAGGTGAAATCCTTTACCTGGATGTTTTACCTGCCGTGCTAAATGTTGCTTAGTATTCAGCAAAACCACTTCAATCATCTGACTTCTTAATTCTAGGCACCTCACCAAAGCACACTCGGGCAGAACCTTATTAGTATAAGCACCAAATCGTTGCCTTGCTGAGGCGCTTGCTGACCCCTTACAATCACTAAGATGGAAAAATGCAATTTTTTTAAAGTAGAGAATCAGCCTGTTTTCACCATTCTGTTGAATTTGTGAGTCATGGAGTAGGAGTAGTCACAGACTGTAACTTTTCCACAGAGTGGGCAGCATGGCTGATTCTGGATCCCGAGGCTGCAAGTAAGCTGCTCGCCCTTCTTTGTAGCTCATGATGGATAGCAGCGTGGAAACTTTCAGATAATCATTTGTACTTCTCAATGACCTTCCTTCAGGAAACTGAAAGCAAAAGCTCATTTGGACTTGATTTCCCTCTAGGAGAAGGTTACCAGTTGGAATAAAGGGCCAAATGCCTTTCCAACTCTTCCATCTCCCAGCCTCTGGAAGGGGGAGTTACAAGCAATAAGCATTTTGTGGCGCAATCTTCATGACTTAACAATTAGAGTACATGGACGTACTTAATAGCACTGAACTGTACACGGAAACCTAGTTACAGTGGTAAATTTTATGACACGCGTATTTTACCAGAATTACAAAACAGTAATAAAAAATAAAATACCTAGGCTACCTGGAGACTCAGGGGGTATATGGGAGTGAGCATTTTATTTTCCTGAATTGATAAGGCCCCAAAAGTCGTTGCCAGCAGGCTCTAGACTGTATAGAAGATTCTTCATCAAACGGCTCCTTTTGAAGCAGTTTCACACAAACATACTCTTTTAGGCTAAGGGACGGCCGAGGGTGCTTTGCTATGACAGGGACTATCTACCCGTCACTCGTGTCATTTCGTGAGCACCTCTGCTAACCCACACATTAATGTCATAATTGCAGCCCCGCACCTGGGGTGGACCCAGCAGGGGTGCAGGGATGGAACCCGACCATGGCAGGGACCCTAAAGGGACATTTACCTCGGCTTTCCCTCTCCATTTTTCCCAGTGAGGTTTCTGTCCTCTGCTCTGGGAAGAGCTCCAGTGATAAAGAACTCTGTATTTTTTTCCTCAGACTCCCCAGGGTAACTTTGAGCAGAAAGCAGATTCCCTCAAGTTTCTGACCCGTTTTCATTTCCATCCTTCATCAAGGGGATCAACTTTTGCATTGAAGAATTTATTTTTTCCTCTTGACGAAAGTCTTCTGTGTGATTTAGTATTAAGTGTACTTGCTTTATTCTAGTTCTTTGAAACGTGCTAAATTTCTACTCAACAGAAAATATCAATCACACATACCCTTCCTTGATTGAAAGAGAGGTTTTTCTGTATTTCCTTTTTAACAGGGACACCCTGGAGACAAAAATGCCAGAACTCATGCAGGTATTTGAAATGATGTTAATTCTAGACACAGTGGCAGGCCAGCAGGACAGTGTCCATCAGGTGTGGTACGGTACCCTCACCCGCTTTCTTCACCCCTCCAAAGGTCTAGCCCTGCCATGAGGCCAAAACCTGCTGCTGTGTAGTATCCTGACTAGGTTAACTGGGAAGGGGAGATCTACCAGGGGCGGCAGCTCAAATACCTCTTGGTCATCTTTTTTTTTTTTTTTTTT
>NW_022589707.1:39807410-39981976 GCF_004348235.1 Phoca vitulina | reverse complement strand
TTTTTTTTTTTTTTAAGATTTTATTTATTTGACAGAGAGAGATAGCAGGAGCAGGGACACTCAGGGGGAGTGGGAGAGGGAGAAGCAGGCTTCCAGGCGAGCAGGGAGCCTGATGCGGGGCTCGATCCCAGGACCCTGGGATCATGACCTGAGCCGAAGGCAGACGTGTAACCGACTGAGCCACCCAGCGCCCCGCTCTTGGTCATCTTGATTGTGTTTATAAGTTACAGTGGCAAGAAGACCCAGCATATTCGAGAGCATTACTTTTTTAAGTTAATTTAATGTTTTCCTTATTGCTAAAATGATTCATGTTTTTGTATAAAACTTAAGGGGAAAAAAAAGCCATGGATAACCTGAGAGAACCATTTGGTATATATCTTTCCAGCATTTTTTAGGCATACATTATTCTTTACAGTTATAAAAAGAAGCATGACTCGTGGCAGTTTGGAGTGTTTGCAAAAGTGGAAATATTCCATACTTTTGTTTGCAAATGTACCATGACAACATGGTTCTCGTTGGCATAGGGCATCTCCTATAGAATGCATGGCTTTGGATTAATTCTTTGATGTCCTGGAGTTCAAGGCTCAGAAGTGTGTTACTTACCCTTCCCCAAACCACAGTCTTTCTCCAGAGTTATTCAAAGAAATTCTAAATGACCCACTTGAAAGAGAAATGCAGCTTTGTCTGTGACCTAGACTGCTTTTCGTAGACTTCTGATTCTGTTGCTTTCCTTTCTCTTAGATGGAGAGACAGATGTCAGTGAACTCCAGCCTCCTGGGAATGCAAGGTCCAAATCTCAGCAACCCCTGTGCTTCTCCCCAGGTCCAGCCAATGCATTCAGAAGCCAAAATGGTAAATAGCAATTATAATCATCCTTTTGTTATTTTGTGACTTTTTCTTTTGATTTCTACTCTGACTTCCAAATTTCAGTTGAGTCAGGTAGACGGCTCTGTCGTTGTTTCTGTGAATAGGTCTTTTCTGTGGAAAGGCAGTACAGAACTTGGCTCTCTCTTTGAGGATATTTGTTATTGAACCTTGGCATCAGATGACCATGTAATAAGCATTGGATCAGCTTCGGTGAAAGGGACATTTAGGAGTTTGGGGAGATCCATGGGCGTTCAGGTGGGATACACCCAAGTAGGTGTACATTTTCTCATAATGTGAAATTAACAAAAACAGTCCAGAGTTTCTCTTCTTCAAGGTGGTCACAGTTTCAGTGTCACTCTTCCTGTCCCCATATCCGTGAAAACAGACATGTGATTTTTAAGCACACACTAGCACGGAAATATTTTTCATTTTTTGTTATAGTTGTCAGATGTGACACTAATTCAAAGGATCACAGCCTTGTTTTCATGCAGGGTAATTGCACCTCTTACTGAAATACGTGATTTCAGGTGACAACCTTCAGTGACTTTTAACATTTGAGATTTATGTGCAGTCAGTTCAGTCTTTCCCATCACAGTGAAAGATTTATGCATTATATCCTATTAAATATTAATAAAAGCAATGCATGTCCATCTTTGCAATATAAAGTAAATTTGCTGGTTGTATTTAGTAGAGTTACTTGAAGTAGGTCGTTGGGTTTTCATGTATTTAGATTCTGGCACCACAATTAGTAAGGTATCAGATGGCAACAAAATGCACTGTAGCAAAGTTGTTAGTATCTGATATTGGATGAGGGTGGCTTTGCTACAGTTTGGGGATTTATTTGGTTTCCTGACTGACAGCATTGGGGACCGTGTCTGGTGGCTGGTATGAGGATGTTATTGACGCTTCTGAAAATCAGCCACCAAAACCAGTCGACTTCATTTTCAATGGCAGCAAGTTTTTTTGACGCCTGCTTTGGTCACTTTCTCTTGGAAATTTTACTCATTTGTCTTTCAGCTCCTTGATTCAAGGAAGCGCCTGAATTCCCAGTGTTGGCTACCTTGGGCAAATAAAATCTGTGGTTAAGAGAGTTCTCTTTGCCGTGCCACAGTCCCTGTGACATGCCAGATGGCACCAGCATCTTCAGCAAAGCTCGTTAAATCTTTTTGGAATTGGCAAATATTTTTTCAACTCAAGCCCTGCAGAGCCAAACCAAATACTTGCTGGCAGAGTGAAGTTCAAATTGGCATCTGTTTTGGAGACCAGAGTAATGCCATTTACTTTTTTTTTTTTTTAAGGAAAATAAAAAATTAACTGTGAAGGTACTTAAGAAAAAAACAAAATTAAGTTATTCATGTTTATGAATAAGTGTTCTGGGTCTGAGCATCAGATGCTCAGCTGGATTATTTCTGAATCATCTTGTTTGGTTTGGGGTCTGTATCCCTTTTGAGGGACCTCCCAGACAAACTTTAGGTGGATTCTTACACACAGTTCCAAACCAAATTTCCCTGCCAATTGATTTTCACGGGATTATATGCCACCACTTGATTCAGAAATGTCCTACCTCCCCACTTCTTACTGGCAAAGAAGGAGAACGTTTCCAAAGGGAGTACAGGTTTATAATTATTTATATGTATGAAAGAAAAACATATGATATGGCCAACTATTGTGAATAATATCAGCTGGAGGCAAAAGGAAATTGGTCTGTACCTATAAGATCATGTGACCCCACAAATGTTTGTCGAGTTAAATTTACTGAGCAAGCACACGACTCTGCTGATTCATGCTCTGGGTCGATGGATGAATATTTCCAGATCCATGATGTCTGGGCTAATGAACTCTATCTTGGAGTTAGGGCTTAGGGAGCGTAGTTATTCTCTCTGTCCCAGGCTCCCACCCCGACACCATTATTGCCAATCCGTTATTCCAAGGGGGAAAATGGGGGTATTGGCCACTTACATTTTAGAGAAATAGCATTTACTTAATAGCCTGGAAAAGTGTTTAGTAATCGGCTTTTAATACATTACTCAGCATTTCTATTCTCATTCCGCTTGCTTTATTCACTGGAGAAACCAGTTATTGCCATCTACTAACTGTACAGTATTTTCTAGCAGCTTTGGACTGCTCAGATGAAAAGCTTTTACGAAATACAAAGTGATGGAGAAAAAAAAAAATCTTCCATGATTTTAATGTCAGCCAGAGCCTCCCCAGGTTTCTCTGAACTATGGGCTTTGTTGTTCTATGCCTAATTTTCTTCCTGTGTAAGACTGGAATGGATTCCAGATTTCAACTAAGACTCCTGTTTCACTGTTTTCAAGGACTTTTCCAAAGGTCACACATGGGCTATTGTGATGAATGCACTCTGCGGGGTGTGTTCTCAGAGCACAGGAGAAACCAGAGAGCTGCCAGGGAGGGTGTCGCCCACACCACAACACTGCAGACCTATTCTCCTGGGGACATTGGTGTCAGAGTGTCTGTTTCACACTCTCTATTGACCACTGACAAACGCCATCATCCTGCATCTCTGGTGAAACTTGGAGGTCCTGGAGGTGGACAAATCTTAAGCCGGGATTGCTTTAACTGTACAGCTTTGTCAGAAGCTGCTCGACTAGTGATTGCTCAGTAGGATGCATCCATCTTTCTTGCCACAAATTGGTCATTTCTATTGTGGAAGAGAGCAAAATAGCTGTCCCCAATAAGCTGTACAGTGTATTAATCCGGGATATCCAAATCAAGTAGCACAGTGCTCTTCTTTTGATTTAATGTATATGGACATCAAGCACTGGACTTCAGTGTACTGAAGTCACATCTGTCTGAGCCGGTTCTGTCATAATTCTGGCAGATTATAATTGAGTTTTATGGATTCTTTTTCTGAAGAATTAAGCCGACAAACATATGGCTTCATGATTATACAAGTGAATATATGCATATTGGATTTCGTTTTGGAGGTCAAAGCAGACTCAGAGCTGTGAGAGTTTTCCAACCTTCTAGCCACCCAAAACAATGGGTTATTCCTCCCAGATTCCTGGGATTGGTGGGCATCTTCCATGAAAATGGGGTCTGCTAGAAAGGAAGTTCACTGGATACTGATGGATATTTTTGACATGCAAAGGGGAAAGGGAGAAAATGAGGGGGATAAGCAGACAAAAATGAAAAAGGGGAGGAAGAAGGAGACAGAGAGGGTAAGGGAATTTAAATCAGACTGCGACACATTTCTAGCCTCTCGTGGGCATGAGCGATTCTGTAGTGGTGTGGGTATGGTATCTTCAGAGTTACATAGATTTGTGTTCATTTCTATCTAGCTTTAAAAGAGGTTTTCCTTTTCCTTTGTTTTTTTTTTTTTTCAGGCCAGTAATAGGGTTGGAAGCTAAATGGGGGGGGGGGGGGGGGGGGGGGGGGGGGACTTGTCCGTACACCTGTCTTGTGTCTCAGTAATGTTGAGATGATTATCATACTGAAACCAACTAAAATGAAGGATGGCATATGAACTACTTTCCAGAGAGGGCTGAGGCGGCTCTGCCCAGGATTCACCTTCAGTTTAGACAGAGTTAGGGAAGCGAAGAGAGTGTTGATACTAAGAAGAAGGTACATACACCCGAGACCTGATTTTGCCCTCAGGACAGCGCCATGACAGGGCTGTTGTCCCCATTTTATAGTTGAGAAACTGAAGCTCCTAGAGGTTAAAAAACTGGCCCGACGATACATCACATAGTGAAGGCTTACATCTCAGACTCCACCAACAAATCTTTTTCATCACAATATTGATCCTTTAGATAAAAATATCGCACAGCTTCCAGGTAACAGCAATATATCAAATTCTTCAGGGTTCGTTTATATTTACAAAGAAATGGGAGCTAAGGATGGCAAGGACCTTCCGTTTAGGGGTTTAGACCTCCAGATAACCTGGAAAAGACGAGGGGTGGTTGCTAGTACCAAATGTCCCCCTCGGTTTAACCAGAGCTCTGTGGCCTCCCTGACTGATTGAGCTTCACTGCCTCTCTCTCCAAACACATTTTTATCTTGATGTTTCTTATTTTACATGTGTGTCTCCCCCCTTACTCGATTGATTGGGAGCTCCTTGAAGATAATCCTTGCATCATGGAAGTTCCTTGTACTAAGAAAGGCCCCATGGATGAGAGCTGAATTTAATTAGTTGAGTTGAGTTGAATTAAAATAAGGAGAAGGAACCAAACAGTAGCAGTGGAAGTGGGGGTGGGATGGAGTGAGTAAGGGGCAAGGGTGGGGCTCAGAAGGAGAGGATTAAACGAGATAAATGCTAAGCTAAGTAATCAACTAAGAAAGAGTATTTGACTACATTTGATTTCTTCGAAGCATATCTGGAAACAACATCTGGCATGTTTTGTTTTGTTTTCTTCCTTGAGAGAAAAGCAATATATCTCTTACTTAGAAAATAGAAGTTGGAATAACATTGACCTCCTACGAACTGAGAAGGGTCAATACTAAATGCTGTTTCTTCCACTGTGATAGGCTAACTGTGCTGTATTTCACTTGTTGACTTGTCAATACCTCATTTATAGTTAGGTTTACAATTTATTGAATAGATACATAAATATGTGCATTAATGAGTGAAACAAAAAAATTGGAAAGTCAACGGCTTTTAGAGGTAGAAGGTACTTAGTGAAGACCTTGCCCAAATTCCTCATTTCACAAGTGAGGACACCAGAGGCAAATAAACACTTAGGGAAATCAAGCCATCATTTCAACCCAAAGCTGGGCCCCCAGTTCAGACCGTCACGTTTCTACCCAGCATGATGCTTTTTTCATCAGCTGTACTGATAAATTACTAACAGTGCTTCTTTTCTTGGCCCCTGGTTTTCTGCTGGCAGATGGGCAGACAAGAACTAGGGTGGTATAGTGCGCAATCCGTGGTTAAATCTCCACTTTGTTTTGAATGTCAACCTGGGTGTGTTTGTGTTTGCCTTTCCCCTCCCTAATTATCGAGCTGGATAACTGTTTGCCTACGGTGCCCCTTGGCCACCCACTGTCCAACAGATAAATCACAGAAAAGCCTGGCTCCATATGGAGCTGCCTGGAAAGTTTATACACATGAAAAGACAGTCTCCAGGTAACATCTCCCGGGCACTCTTGAGAAATGCTGCTCTGCGATTTGCCTATTTGCTTTAATCACCCCCAGTTTCACTTCCTAAAAGTCCAGGAATTAAAAAAAAAAAAAAAACAGTGAATGAATAAGCTGTCTGCTTCTCAGAAGCTTTGTGGTGAGGCAGGAAATACTGTTGACTTTAAAGAAACTCTCATTAACTTTTGAAGCATGCCAGCAGCCATGTGTCCCTGTAACCAGTGATCACAACAGGAGGATGGCCTGAGCCAAGGTGGCCACTGCTCTCAGAATCCTCCTCCCTTGTTGCTACGAAAAACCACTGTCCCATAGGCAGATGAGTAGGACTGATGTAAGATTCCATGACAACAAAAACAGCAACAGAAATCTACGCCCTCACTAACATGAGTGATGGGTCTCGTTCTAAAGGCACTTTGCTTTCTTAAAACACCCTGGTAGAAAATAATAACTGTTAACATTAATTAAGCACTTGTATATGTGGCAGAAGCTATGTTAAGCATCTTATGTTTTCTCATTTAATCCTTGCATCAATCTCATGAGGGACATACTCTTCTTAATCTCATTTTGCAAATGAATAACCTGAGAAGTTAGGTAACCAGTGAAGAACATACAAGCTGGTAAAATGTGTTGGGATGGGAACGCAGGCATTGGGCTCTTGGTCTTGGCTCTAAACCATGATGATTTGCCAGTGGGGGGCGGGGAGGGGGATGATCACCCTATGGGTTTCTATTAATAGAGCCCTTCCCAAATTACAAAGCCTTCTGTATTCAGGTATCATTGGAGCCTCGTAGCAACCCTGTAAGGTCAACAGGGAAGTATTACTATCTGCATTTCATAGACACAGAAAAGTTAAGTGGCTTTTCCAGCATCATCCAGTGGCATAACCAGGCCCTGCCCCCAAGTCTTCTGTGGGTTTTGTCCTGTTTCCTCTTTATCATGCCATCCCTGGTATCCCTATGGTAACTTGCCCTGAGTAGAAGCAAATTCTTACATAAACAAAACTCAGCAGTAAAAGTAAGACGAGGCTCAAATTAATAGCTCAGGCCCAGCTACCTCTTCACTTATGCCTATTAGACTCTGTAGTTCTCATCGGCTAAACACAGGAGAGAAGCCTGATTCATATTTCTGTCTGGCCAGGACAAATGGTGAATTTGAGCTTAGTTATGGTTATTAAAGAATTAAAAGTAGCAGCGTTTCTCTAACAGCGAATAGAAGTCTCAACTCCTTTCTGTTGACTGAAAGTATACCCTCCCATATGCCATTGCTACTTTGCCCCTTTAAACTATAGAAAGTTTAAAATTTAGGGATATATCATGCCACTTTTTTGGCAACGTAAATAATTCAGTTATGAGATCCTTGATAAGAGCTAGCAACCATTTATTTTTATTTCTATAGAACAGAATAAATTCCTACAGAATGACATTCCATGTGCTGATCGGAACCTCAAATACATGGGATTATACATTTGATTATATTTGTTTTGAAAATAAGAATTTGAGAGATTATCATTTGCCTATGAATCACCAGATTCCAAAGAAGGAAAGGTGCTTGGGAATTATTTTAGCAAAATTCATTCCCTTTGAGAAAAAAGGCCTGAAGTTCAAGTTAATAGCTTGTCCTGGGTCACATAACTAATTAGCAGAAAGAAGAGGAATGAAAACTCAGTTTCTGGATTTTCAAGTTTATGGAACTGCACTCCCCATGTGTCAGTCAGGAGTTGACAGGGAAAGCCATCTGCTAGCTGCTGTGATAGCGAACTTTCTAAGAGGAGTATGTCCTGAAGTGTTTTCTGAGTTTGGTTAGCGAGGCAAAGTACCTGGGAGAAGAGGTTCATTCAGCTTTTCCCTTTTATATCATGTCAGCTGGGAATTGAAGCTAACCATCAGACTGCCCAAAGGAATGGGCCCAATTCTCTATAATTCTTTTTGAGACTGGGGCGGGGTGGGGGGGTCTTGACATGATACCACTAAGCAATTCTTTTTTTTTTTTTTAATTCAAGTTAGTTAACATATAGTGTATTATTAGTTTCAGGGGGAGAATTTAGTGATTCATCAGTTGCATATAACACCCAGTGCTCATTCCATCCCGTGCCTTCCTTAAGGCCCATCACCCGGTACCCCAAGCCCCCACCCCCCACCCACCCCCCCTCCGGCAGCCCTCAGTTTGTTTCCTGTCCTTAAGAGTCTCTTCTGGTGGTCTCCCTCTCTGATACCACTAAGCTATTCTTAGTCATCATCCAGAGTGTGGATGCACACCGAGTATTTCATCTCTTGGTGCTGAGGACAAACTGCCTCGATCTTGTCTGCCACCAAGCAAAACTAAACTTCCCATGTCTCGTCTGTGTGTTCCTTGGCCGTGTGGATCTTCCACGGGCCTTCGGAGGTCTGTATTGTGCCGGTGCAGAGCGCTGGCTGAGCTTGCTGCTTACACAACACAAAGGGGTATTGAAACACCCCTTTCCATCCGATCTCTTCTCTTGGCTCCCCCCTCCCACTCCCCAGCAAGCTCTTCATACACACATTCAGACATTCTCCTGGGACGCATTGTCTTCCCAGTTTGATTTCTTTCTCTTTCTGTCAGTATCCACCCTGTTTTGGTAACCATGGCAATAGGTGAAACACAATCCCAATATTTGCTCGCCGCCTCTGTCATCCAGCCCAGCACGCGCATTGCCGGGTCTTGTTTTTGTGTTTGTTTAATGTTCCCAAGCCTGAAGTCAGATGCATCTGGGCAAGGACACTGCACATGGTCCGGTTCGGAACACCCCCCCCAGACAGTTTTCAGGCACGTCTTCTTTGTGTATCTGTGTACGTGTGCGTGTGCGTGTGTCCCTATCTGCTTTGGAACATTGTGCAAATAAGTCCAGCTTGTGTCAGAATAGCCAAGGGGGAAAAAAAAGGAAATTTTCAAATCTTGGTACAGGGAAGTTCTGCTTTGCAGAGATATATTTTGGTCTTTTTCTTGGAATTTGTGTATCTTTCCAAGATTTTTGCCAGCACGACTAATAACGAAAGTTTGCTTTGCACTTTGGGCTGATGGCTCTGCCTCGATTTGGCATTTCATGTGGCAAGTACAGAAAATCTGTCAGAAAATTTGTGCCTTGAGGGTGATGGAAGGTGGGACATGGGGGTGGATGGAAGAAGTAATGTTTTCCTAAAGTTTGGGGATTTTTCTTTTCTTACAAAATAAAAGGGAGAATTTAATCTTCGAGTGAAAAACTAATGAAGAGTCTATTTTCCCTACTTGTATCCTTTTAAAATTGTCTTTTTTGTCCCCTGTTAGTTTGAAAAGCCAGCCGTACTACGATAACTGTAGTGCTATATGACTGTTGTGTTTGCCTTGGTAGGAATAAGATGAATCGCCAGGTTCTCAGAGTAGTTAAGTCCCACACAATAAAACTAAACATCAAGTATTTGTATTTTGAAATGGTATTCGCAGTCACCAGAACAGAAGATGTGTTTAAGGAGGACGAGATTTTCAACTGTGGCCTTGGATTGTGGAGCTTGAAAGCACAACCAGAGAAGCAAGGCCGTAACCTGATTCCAGTAGACGGCCAGGAGCTGAAGTGTAAGGGGAAGCAGGAGCAGCTCCCTGGGCTAGAATTTCAGACCTGGCAGGTGTTTCACTTGCACCCTTTCCTGGAACATCCTTCTCCCTGTTGGCACTTGGCACGGGAATGCGCCCGTGTTTCCATGGTACTTGAGGTCTCAGTCTGGTCCTGTGGCTTCTAGGTACTTCTGCCCCGCTCGGCTCTGCACACCAGGGCCACTCTCTGAGAGCCCCTCCCAGGAGGCTGGCACCTTCCTGGAGGCTTCTTGTTCTCTCTGGCTGCCTTGCTTCTCCTGTTCTATTTCCTTCGCCTCTACAAACTCCACTCCTCCTTTTTTTTCTTTTTTTTTCAAGACTCAGCTCAAATGCACCTTTCCTATGAAGTCTTCTCAACTTCCTCAGGTAAGGCACAGTTCTTCGGCACGCCTTTTGCAAGGGTAGACTCCATTTGTACCTTGTTTATCTCTGCCTTGTGGAGCTTCATTATGTGTCGTTGTCTGCGTTCTGGCCTCACAAACAGCCTGTGATCCCTTAGAGAACAGAGGCCAAATTGATTCAGCTCCTTGTCCCCAGGTTGGCATCTCTCCCAAATGTTCTAGGTGCCCAGGAAATGTTTGTTGATAGAATGAACCGGGGAAGTCTGATCAACTAATTTAGGTGGGAATGTTACTGTGAATTAATATGTCACCCCACACTGTGGGCTTTTGTGGTGGTGTTGTTTTTTTTTAAGTTCCAGGGATAAGGTAGGACTTAACTTAGATGATTGGTTCACAGTGATAGAATTTCAGGACCCATGACAAATGGGTGGGAGAGAGAGATTTGAGCAGGTTAGAATCTTTCCCACAACTCCCCAAATCCCTGCATTGGTTGGTACCTGGGGATCTGCCAGCCACAGTGAAGTGCAGCTCTGCAGAGAGCCCTGCACAAGCCCTCTAGGCCCAGTGTGGCACCTCCTCAAGGTGAGGTGGCTTTATATTAAGGTGTTTTGATACTTCAGTATTGAAATCCCCTTGGTGTAGGCCCAAGACTATAGTACTTTTTTTAATACATAAATTCACAAATTCCAGGGGCGCCTGGGTGGCTCAGATGGTTAAGCGTCTGCCTTCGGCTCAGGTCATGATCGAGCCCCACGTGGGGCTCTTTGCTCAGCAGGGAGTCTGATTCTCCCTCGGCCTCTCCTCCTGCTTGTGCTCTCTCTTTCTCTGTCAAACAAATAAATAAAATCTTTTAATAAATAAATAAATAAATTCACGAATTCCAATGTACTTTTGGTCAAAAATTAATATGTAGTGGCAAACTTTTAGAGATATGTTAAAATGAAAATATTCTTTGCTTGTTTCCCTGTTCATATATGTAATATATCAAAAATAAGGTTCATACTGAATATACACTTTATATCCCATTTTTAAAAAGTTTCACATATTATAAGCATTTTCCCATATCAAGTGTCTTTTGAAAACATTTTAATAATTGTATGATTTATCCTATGGGTGTCACATAAAAATTTTAACTGTTTCCTTATTTCTATTTCTAGATATTTAGATTTTCTCTACTAGAAAAAAACCCTTTGATTATAAAAATAAAATTTAAAAACCTGATCTGAAATTATTTAATTATATCTTTGATTATTTCTTTAGGATAGATTCCCAGAATTAGGATTATCAGGTCAAAGAGAATTAAACATTTTAACATCTTTATATATATACTGCCAAATTTCTTAAAATTTATACTAATTTTCATTTCTATCTTTAATACAAGAGGATATCTAACAGCATTTTCAGAAGTGTTCAGCATTATCAATTTTTTAAAAAGATTTATTTATTTATTTTAGAGAGAGAGACAGACACAGAGAACATGCTGGGGGGTTTGGGAGGGGCAGAGGGAGAGGGAAAGAGAGAATCTCAAGTAGACTCCCCACTGAGCATGGAGCGCAACACGGGGCTCAATCTCACGATCCTGAGATCATGACCTGAGCCAAAATCAAGAGTCAGACACTTAACCGACTGAGCCACCCAGGCGCCCCAAGCATTATCACCTTTTAACAAAATCTTTGCCAGTTTTTGTTTGCATTTTTTACATTATGGGTCATGTTGCATGTCTTTTTCTATATTTGTTGGCTAGTTGATTTTTGTCTTTGATACATTTCTGTACTTTACAGCAATTTTTCTTAATTATGGTTAGTATTGGAATCCAGGGGAAAAATGATAGAGCAGGTTGTCCTCCCTCTACTGCATTTTTCAAATTCTTATTAATTAGCTGGCTTTCCTACCTTACTTTACTCATTATACATTTGTTTCTAAGACCTTAAAATGCATATTTTAAAATATATTCAGTAGTTTTTTTGGGTTTGTTTCGTTTTGTTTACTTTTGCTTGGAAGCACAGTGTTTTGAGGGTTTTTAAAATTTTTTCTTAAGTTTTCTCGTTTTTGTAGTTATTCAGCTTATTTATTATAAAAATATTGGCTTCCCTAGGAGTATAACTGTGGCTCTTCCACATTTTCTGTGTTTATCTAGCCAAGCCTTTGTCTATTTAAATATATACCTGAGTATCTTAAATAAACTGAAGATATGTTTGTGTCTTTCACAATTACCTGAGGTAGGATTATATTATGCCTCCTGCTCTTATCCCGTTTATGAGAAATCAGCCTCTGACCATTTTATTTCACCAGTTACTATGTAAGTAGATGGATTTATATTGATTAAACTTTATCATCATGACTGGATGGTTAAATGTCGCTGGTTCCATTCTCAAGCAAGAAAGTTAAACAGAGAATATAAAAGAGCTTAAGTCCCATGGGGTGACATTAATGGAGTATTATTTTAAGGTTGAGTGAGTCTTCTGGTAACCAGACTGTGACCTCCTCGCTAGTGCCTAGTCTCCCCAAAGGGAGGGCTCTGAACACCTAGCGCATAGTTGGCACAAAATATCCCTGTGTCAGATGAATGAATATGAGTAATTAATTATATAATATCAAACATGCATTGAGTGCTGATCATGGGCCATATTAACTGTGTGATTTCCACGTAGTGAAGACTTAACAAGGCACTGTACATAAAGCACTTACACTTGGCATTTCCATGTATTATCTGACTTAATTCTCACACCTATCCTATAAAAATCGTATCCCTGTTTTTACAGGCAAATGAACTGATGGATAGTACCCAAGATCATTCAACCAGCAAATGACAGACCAAGGATTTAAACCTAGCTTTGGGGTCTGACCCTTCCATGCCTTGGCAACCTAAAAACAAGGTGGTGACTGGATTCTAGTAGGGGTGGAAACATGGAAGGCCCGAGAATCAATTGGCAAATATTTATTATCAGCGTCAACGTATGCACTAGGCCTCTTTTTTTTTTATTTTTTTTTATTTTTTTTTTAACGGAAGGCCTCTGACGTTCCTGAGGGGTTTTGCCTAGCTTTGTTGTTGTTGTGAATCTCCAAACCCCTGCTTGTGGGACATCGTTTCCTGCACCCAGGGCAACAAGTAGAGAACAAAACCAAATTGTAATCCTGACCCTGAATGGAGGGCCAGACTGACTGTTGTAGCCCCACCCAGAGCTGTAGCAAATGCAGGTCAAATCTGTGCCTGAGCAGAAGTTCAAATTGCTATCAGTTATGGAATTTGAGGGTTATTTTTTGATATTTGAAACCTTGAATGTTAAACTGGAAAAAATCAGATCTCTGTCGTTAGCAATAATGTGAATAATGACTTCTAGCCCATATTTCAAGATCTGCAGAACATTTTCACACCTTTCACACAGACTGTCAAGCTAGTCCCTCCTTGGAGCCACAGCTCCCGACTGGAATTAAGAATAAGGTGGTTTTTAATTTTTTTTTTTTTCTCTTTGAGTAGCAGAATGAAGCACTGGTTAAGAGCAAGGACCCGAGAATCAGACTGTCTGACTTCAAATCCTAGATGCATGACCTGGTTGCCTGACCTTTCTGTTCTTCATTTACTTACCTATAAAATGGGGACAATGGTAGGGCCTCTCTTAGAGAGTTATTTTGAGGATTAAATGAGGTAATACAGGGCAATCATTTGGCACAGTACCTGGCACATAGTATTCTCGCTCTCACTATTCCCCCCCTCCTCTTTTTTTTCCTGCTTCAAAGGGTCCTTCTTTTTCTTTTATTGGTTTAATTCATGATGTTTAAAACATACTTGTACAAAGTCCATAGTCTCATAGAAAACTGAAACTAAGAGAGATTAAGTACCTTACCTTTGATCATCCAGCAAAGTTGTGGTAAACTCAGTTCTAGAATTTAACTCCTAGTTTTGAATAATGCACTAAGTTACTGTGCTCTTAATAGATACTTGGATATAGAAACCCATGGGAATTATACAGCTGTTGCTTCGAATTCACCAATTAATTGAAAGATGTAAAAATGAAGATGACTTTAAAAACTGTTTTAAAATAGTTAAAAAATTATTTTAGAAAACAGTTCAGCGTGGCATATTTTCATATTTCAAACACATGTTATTGTTTTATGGTTTGTTAGTTCACAAACATATGAATATGAAAACATTTTATAACATGAAAATATCAGAGCTAAAATTACACAAAAGACCAAAGGCTCACCAAGAAATATATATTAAATTCCATTGCCTAAAATAGACTTTTACTATGTCTGTACAAATTACTTTAAATTATACAAATATTTGGAATTTGTCTAGCCATGAGACTCAGCTGTGTACCCTAAAATGACACGAGCTGTGCCATGCCAACTTCTGGCATTTAACTTTTTCCAAAACACCTAGAATCATTATTGGTTTGAATGAGAGCATCCCTTATGCTCTGCGAGTGCATTTGGAAGAAGTGCTAGTGAAGGAGAGAAAGAGTCCCTCAGTCCCTTGGGTGAAGGTAGTTGAGTCTCCAGGACATGGTTAAGAAGGCTCTTTGCCAGCATACCCTTTGGAACAACCATACCCGTGATAACAGAGTGTGAAGACCTGATTATTTTCAAATCTGATGAATGAGTCCAGCTGTTCTGCAGGCCAGTATGGGGTATGTGAGAACATGGGATCACAGCAAAAGCATGTTTATCTCACTCCATCATTGCAGTGAACTTTATCTCCTGGGAATTTTCTTAAAGAGCAAGTCTGGGCAGAGTCATGGCTTAATGACCAGGGGCTCTACAAGACGGTTGTTCCTAAGTTCCAGTTATGCAAAGACAGCGCCTGTGTTTTTAAGGAAAGATAAGCTAAAAAGCTGTGCATGTTCCTCAGACAAAGATAATTTGTCACATCACCACCATTAATCTCTTCGTTCTCAGCTCACTTGGTTACAAGAGATCTGTTTTGTAGATTTATTACATATAAAGCAATGTCTTTACCAGTCCACTGAGCGTTCCATTCATCTGTTCATCCTTTCATTCAAAAATCTTTATGGAGCACCTCCAAAATGCCAATATTGTACTTGGTTTTGGGGGATCGAACTGTGAATAAGACATAACTCAAGCCTTTAGGAACTTACAGTCCAATGCAAGACTCAGGTAAATAAATAGGCAACTGAGTGTATTGTGATAAATGTTAGGATAAAGACACGTACAAAGCATGTGCCTAATTTGCCTGCAGGGTGATGGTGGCAAGGCTTCCAAAGAGGCCCACAGGGAAGACTTCTTAGATGGATGAAGCTCCTGCACTCTCCAGTAAAGTAGCCACTACCCACGTGTGGCCATTTATATTTTAACTTTATCAAAATAAAATAAATTTTAAAATACAGTTTTGAGTTGCAATAGCCACATTTTGAGTGTTCAATAGCCACATTTAGCCGGTGTCTACCATGGTGTACTACACAGATAAGGAACATTTCCGTCATCACAGAAATTTCTACTTATGGCACTGGTCTAAGCAGATCGGACTGATGGGAGGGGGAGGGTTTTCCAGGGAGAATAAACAGAGTGAGCCAAACCCTGGAGATGTTGGGGAAGAAATGGCATTAAAAAATGAGCTGTTAAAAAACATTTTAAAAAAATTTATATATGGACGTATGTATTGATTCAAGGAGCATTTACTACGCTACAGCTGTGGACTTTGCAAAGAGGCAGATGACAAAGTGTCAGCTTCTAAATAACATATATATGGGCAAGGTAGGAAACATAAAAAATTACCAAAAAAACTATAGCTTGAGTTTAGAGGAGAGACTCATTGATTACTGGGTGCTAGGAAGGAGAATTTGAAGGTCAGGCCCATCTTCAAACCTTCATGAAGTTGTTGCTTTTGATCTGGGTCTTGAAGAGCTGTTAGGATTCAGACAGGGAGGTGGAGTTAAATTCCTACCTTGGTTAAAAAAACATTCAAGTTTCGCACAGTTATTCCAGCATTAGGGTCCAGTAAGCAACTGAGAAGCTGAGGGCTCTCCCCACTGGCATATTCATTAATGTCTTTCTACTAAGACTGCCGTTTATACAATGAGGAGCTTATTTGGCTGTGCCAACTTACACGGAATAGTCTCCCTTCTAAATGGTGTTAGCATGGATTAGTTTAGGAAAGCTTGAGCCAGATCTTGTTTGCATTAGGTGGTTGAAAAAAGGATTGGGGGGTGTGTGTGGGGGCGTGGGTATTAAGGATTATGCAAATCACCGGCCAATATGTAGGCTGGAAACTGGAGACTTCTATAAAAGCAGCTTTTATGTGCCAATAGGTGAGAGAACTTGGAAGCAGTTGTAGGCGTATTATGGGGCAGATGACTTAGGCAGATCCAATGAAAATATCAGCAAATGCTTATGTACATATATAAATTCAAGTCTCTGAATTGTATAATCAAATCTCATGAAACTCATCCCTGGCCATTTATTCCCTGAAGTTACAGACAGTGACCACTTCCCTTTTGTGTTTGTTATTTTTCCTCTGCTGGAAGCATCTACAAAGTGCAATTGAGGTTTTGCTTATCACAAAAGCCACTTGTCCTTCCATTTCTAGGATTATGATATACTTTGTTGTTTGGGAAACGCCAGTCATAGGACTCTGTGTGAGGGAAAACTTCCAGCCATCCAGGAAGAGAAGGATTCGAGAGGGTGACAGAGAAAGGTCTTCTTAATAAAAACTGTTCTGATGTGTGCTGAGACTCAGGTTGAGATCAGGTCTTTAGAAATTGTGTAAAATGGTGGGTGAAATAAAGGGAAAACTAGTTTTGCAGATGACTATTTAGAATCTCCTTTAAAATGGGTTAATCCAAACTCTCTTCTTCGTCCTTCACCAGTAGAAAACCCTTCCAGAAGGTCTAATGCTTTAGAAAACAGAAAGACAATTGGAAAGTTGGCATGAATGGTTTGGGAGAAAAGGAGAAATTTTTTTTTTCCATTATCATTTGGTATGTAATTTCTGAAATTTATTTAAATGTAGTTTGGTATTTATGCCGGAAAAATAATTCAAAAGGACAATATTCTAAGTGGATTTTATGCTTTGAGCTTCTCAAGACCGAGAAGACATTATGAACGCATTACTTGGCTCCGCACTTGTTAAATTAACTGATTTCTGTTTGACTAAAGGTTGTTGAGTTACCGAAAGCGCTACAGGGTTGAGCAGATTTCAAAAGGTTTACAGTGCTGCCTTTGGAACTCCAAGGTGGATCTTCTGCAAATAATTCTATTAAAGGCAGGCCTCACTCTCACACAGGAGTGGTGTTCCCAAAGTGTGTTTAAAAGTCAGTCATTCAGAACTCAAAACACCGTTTTCTTCACAAGAAATGTCAGAGATGGTTACTTTCCCAGGGCTGCCCACAAAAGCCTTTTATTCTATAATGTATCTGAAAGAGTCTATCTCTGTGTGGTGAGAAAAGAATAGAGTAGTATGGGACAGGCCTCCCTTCCCACCCCCTCCCAAGGATAGGGTTTGTTATTTGCTGTGAAGGCAGCCACCGGGCTTCAGTGAGAAGGAAAGGAAACATGTTTCTCTCTGAGGGGAGCCTATCCCTGAAATTATCCCTGGTACAGCCTTTTGTAGAGTGAACCTTTATCCGTCAAGTTGTATTACTTTTTTAAAATGACAGCACGATGCCTCTGGAATTAAGTATGTTTTGAACTTTCTCTTTTATTACTGTGAGCTCGATGGTAGCCACCATTCCACACCATTACTAGATTTTGAAACCAGGGGAATGATGATCATGTGACCACGGAAATCAATGTCCCCAGGATTCATCATTAGCAAAGGCACACATCTCCCACCGACTTAGATATTGACATTTTCATAGCTCTTAAGAATCACCGAAGTGTGCCATTCTCACATTCGATTGATATATTGTGACTTTTTGATGTCTGAGCAATTGATTGATTGATTCTTTTTAACATCGGAACCAAAGACCAGAGTGATGGAGATGACCTAGAGAAAGCTTAAATCTCTCCCCTATGAGGACTAGACTAATTGAAGCAATCCTATGTGTTTACTTCTTCTTAGAGAACGAGCCCTTCACTCCTCCTCATTATCAATGGCACTAACATTCTCTGACATTTTTGCCCACCTAGGAAGTATATCTGATTCCTAAAACATGAGGTACTAGCCCTGCAACCTTCATTCACCTATCATGATATACTTGGGAAATTTTCAGCCAGTCTCACAGACTATTGCTTTTTCTTGCTTGGCTTTCACTATATGAGAGTTGAGTTTTGGATGACAAAATAGACCCTAAGGTACTACAGCTAGTTGTCCATAGTAATCAAGGATATTTTTGAAAAAAGAAAGAACAGAGAAGTGGACATTAGAACACTTAGGAAACTAATTTGTTTCTGTATTGGTTTGTTAGAGCTGCCGTAACAGAGCACCGCAGACTGGGTGGCTTAAACAACAGAAATTTACTGTCTCGCAACTCTGGGGACTAAAAGTTCAAGATCAAGGTGTCAGCTGGGTTGGCTCCTCTGAGTGGGGGAAGGCTCTGTTCCTGGTCACTCACCTTGGCTTGTACGTCGCCACCTTCTCCTTGTCTCTTCACGTGATCTTCCTCTGTATGTCTGTGTCCTAATCTCTTCTTATAAGGACACCAGTCATATTGGATTAGAGCCCACCCATATGATTTCATATTACCTTAATTACCTCTTTAAAGGTCCTATCTCCAAATATGGTTACATTCAGAAGTACTGTAGGTTAGGACTTAAGTATATGAATTGAGGGGCAGAGGAGGGACACACAAATTCAGCCCATAACAGTTTCCAGAAGTAATCTTAAGCTTACTTAAATCTTGAAATCTTAAACAAAACCTTGACCAAGACCCCATGATTTGCCCCTTTGCAAAATCAGATCTCGAATTCCAGTGGAAGCTCTGTGGGAATAGTAAAGCTTAACCGTGCTGTATTGGCCTTTTTGATAAAGAGCTCTCCCTTAATAAACACAGCTTGCAGATTGGCCCATTTCTGAAGCTTAAAAGCAGGGCTAGGACAAGACACCAGAGACCCAGGGTGCAATATAAGAAAGCACTCCCCCGGGCGCCTGGGTGGCTCAGTTGGTTAAGCGGCTGCCTTCAGCTCGGGTCATGATCCCAGGGTCCTGGGATTGAGCCCCACGTCGGGCTCCCTGCTCAGTGGGGAGTCTGCTTCTCCCTCTCCCTCTGCCTGCCTCTCTGCCTACTTGTGCTCTCTCTCTATCTCTCTGTCAAATAAATAAATAAAATCTTAAAAAAAAAAAAAAAAAAAAGAACAAAAAAAGAAAGCACTCCCCGTCAGGGCTGTGCCGTGACCTTGCACCAACACATTTGTGTGACTCTGAGAATGAGTATCCCCTTAAACCTCTGCACCTCTCCTGCCTCACCCTAGTCCCCACACTTCTTCAGAGGAAGGCGAAAGCTGTCCATGTGTCATCCACACACCTCTTTCAACCAAGTTCTGGCAAACACCTAGTATTTAAGTCACATTAACTAGTATTTCAGAGGTGGACTGGAAGTGTGACAGTTAACAGGGGTGGAGGGAAGCAGTCTGGGTCCCGAGTCCCTCCCTTGTTGTTAGCAACAGCCACAGAACCAGGGGGTTCATGTGCCTTATGTCTACATCCATAACCCGATGGGATACTTGCTCTTCTTTGGCCGTATTCTCAGCCAGGTGCTCAGTGGTCTAGAGAAAAGCATGGAATTTGGGAAGCGGGTCAGCGCCCCTCCGCGTGAGTCTCTGCTCAGGCTCAGAATCCGCTTCGGTCGTCCATATTTTAGGAGTGCCATGATCCTCCCCGAAGTGCCCAGCTGTATTCTGAGAGCTAAGAAGGAACAGGCGTCCCCTTATCGCTGCCTCTGGCTGTTGCCTCTGCTGTTGAGAATCCCGTTTCTACTGTGGCAAAGCAGAGCCCATGGCCCAGAGCCGATGTGTGCCCACTGCCGGAGCGCACCACTGCTCTAGCATTGGCTCGGAGCTGTCTAGACAAGAGAAAGATTTCCCTCTTACCCCTGCAGCCTTTGATCTGACCACTGAAACAATGATGATGGTTTTCTTCAGAAGTGGCATAATTTAATGGGGCAGCAAATGCTGCTGTTTTCTAAGAGGCCGGAGAGGACAGCTCAGTCCAACGCTTTCAGGATTCCCACTTTCATGCTCACAGGACACTGCGGCTCTCCCCTTTTGCCTAAGAACACGTACATCTTCTGAGAGCCTGCACGAGCGCTCCTTTAGGAAGTTCGGCTCCTTGCTAGCTCAGTGGGAACATAAAAGCTATCTCTACCCTTCCATCTGACTATTAAAAATGTCATTGTAAAATTTCCTCTAGAAGTTGGTCTCTAAGGAGAGTCAAAGCTACTTTCACAATGGGCCCACCTTTTTTTAGTGTTATGGGAAAGTTTCACCATGAATATTGGCAAAAATAAGTTCACTAGTGACATGAGGAAAAAGAAATTTCACTTATAGGGAGAGTCGGCCTGTAACTTTCTCCTTCTATCACGCCACGTAGAGCAACAAGGAAAATTATGTTCAACATGGCATCCATCTGGAGCAGCCCATTTTAACACCATGAAGGCTACTCGAATTGTCTTATATATACACAATCTGAGACCTTGGTGTTCAAAGTGGGCTCCCTCAACCTGCAGCACTGGTATCACCTGAGAGCTTGCTGGAGACGCAGGAACTCAGGCCCCACCTCAGACTTACTAAATGCAAACTGCCATGTTCATAAAATCCTCAGGTGGTTCAGAGGCACATTAAGTTGTGAGGAACGCTGGTGTAGGAACCATTGAACCTGAGGAGATTCCAGCCCAAGGCAGGAATATTTGAATCACCCACTCTCCCCAAAAGCTGCTAATGACCGTTAGCAGTTGTGTTACAGAAGACGTTTTTTTCCTGTCCACTCCTTTTGCGATTGGTCGCTGACTTATCCAATCTTTTTAAGACCCCTTCAGTTTCTAATGAAGCTTAATTGATGAGCTCTGTTTGTGAAAAGCTCAGGCCCTAGTAAGTATACACTCCCACTGGGTACACAACTAAATAGTTTATGAGGTAATTCGTATTTTAATGTTTTTACTAATGAGCTCTTTCAGTAATGAAATCTCCCGAGAAAACACATTACTGGTCCACAGACCTTCCTTAGGATTCTGCCGCAGTGGGGCTGATAGGGCTGGAAGCCTTAGGCTCCAGTGTAGAAAACAGTTCTAGTTCAAAAGGAGTCCGATTTTTTTTTCTCAAAAAAAATTCAAATAAGGGGTTTGTTTGTTTGTTTGTTTTTTAAATACCTTATTTTCTAAACTTCTATCTTCTCTATCATTTTTCATGTTAGAAATAAGACTTTCTTTCCCGAGGCAGTTCTGGAACTTCTTACTTCTGCTGTAAGTAAATAATCTGAGAACTGCCAATGTGTATAATCTTATATGAACAAGAAGGTCAGATGGAGAGGAAGAGGAAAAGGGACACACACACACACACACACACACACACACACGCAAGTGCACACACAGCAGCACCTGCAGAGGTTCAGTGGTCTTTCATTGTCTGTATTTTATTTTCAGCAGTATCATTTCTATAATAGATGATGAATGCATTAATCACTCCTCATTAAGAGTAAAGTCAAAAAGAATCCCATAATAAGAAAGAAGCATTTAGAACTGCAAAGTAACTGAGCAACTTGACGATTATCTGCAGCATGGCAGAATTCTGTCCAAAGGGAGTTAGAGCCAATTCCCTTTAAGTGAGGGAGGAAACAATGTCCTATGGGCTGGGAGGCAGCTGTCTAGAACATGTCATGGTGGAGGGACTCACCTTTCTGCTTCCATGGCTGAGCAGAGAGAAGACACACACACATTCTTAAACCCTAACTTGAAGCCAGACACCCAGGCAAGGAGGACCAGGCATTTTTTTTTCCCAGTTTCTCCCTCTGGGCAAGGAGCAAGACACTGGGCCAGGCAGCTAACACTTTGCCTGTGGCCTGTGCTATAAATGATGGTGAGGCATGGCTTGATCCTGCTTTGCATGACACAAAGATCAAAGCCTCCCAGCATGTAGTGGATCATGAGAAACAGCCTTCGTTTACCAGTTTTGCCCTTTAATTTGTTAATAGCATCCCTCCCTGAAGGAATAAGCTATCTCAGCTGGATGCAGGAGATGGAGAAGATCCTGGAAGGTATCAGGAAAACCCCTTTAGAATCACTGCTCACAGTGGTGTATGATGTCTGTCCCTGTAGGAGAAAAGCCAGAAAAATATGACAGCGTCAGTGAATGTATTCCAGTTGGGCCTATGGCCATGTGCCTGGCTTCAGATTATCCTTTGTTACCTGATTGCGTTGGATAAGCAGAATACAAAATAATGACTTAATAGGCCGTGTTTTAATAACATGTCTGAAGGTCACTTGGAACAGGGACGGTGAAGAGATGAAGTGTAGTGTTTTGTTTTGTTTTCCTACAGGCAAGGCCTGTGGTGCTTTCATGGTAGTCTCTGCAAGTCCAGATCTATATAAGCCAAATGGAGTGGTAAATCCCTAGATCTGTGGGCATCTTGGATTTTTATGAATGAGGCAAGCAAATAGATGCATAAGACTCCTTTGAAATCCAAGTTATAACTCTTCTTGTCATCAGGAGACGGAACATGTGTGGATAGGGGAAATCTCTTTCCTCAAAGCCAGAGCTGGTGATTTTGAGGGCAGAGCCTGCCTTCTGAGCATGACCCTTTGAAACTGGAGAAAATGTGTCCTAGCCAAGGAAGACAAGGTGCTAAAGCTAACTGTTGTGAAACAAGAAGGATCTCAGAGTTCTGGAGAAGACTCTTCTAAATGCCTGGAGCAGGCTTTGGAGTCAACTTCGCTTTTGAGAGGTGAGACTTCATTATCCATGGAACAAATGAAGCTAGAACTTGGCATTGGAACATACTGCTGAGCAAGGAAGTCTCTACTCAAACAGACTTGACTTACTACAGCATGCCAGTGAGGAAAAGAAGCCTGCCCATGCCCCAGCATGCAATTAGGATTTCAGAGTGCTTTGTAGGTCTCGGCCCTCCAGACATCATGAGCTTGTGTGTCTCTGAGAGATGCTGCCTGAAAAGCAACACAGTGAAAGAGGGGAAGAAAATCGCAGTGCCATTTTCCTTCCAGTGTCACAGCTGCTTCTCTGCAGGGACAAAGAAAGCAATCAAAGAGCAGGTGGCTATGATATTTTCTGAAAGTCAATGAGGATTTAATGCTCTTGAGATTTCATGCTTCTACTGAAGCTATCTTGAGCCAGTTGCAGCCATCCTTGAGGAAGAAAATTGGGAGGGGGAATTTGTAAACAGAATCTAAGTCTGGCTTTATAAGGTGCATGTGCTAGCCCCTTATTCTCTGGGTATTTCAGCCTCTATGAAAACCAAGGCCTCAATACAGAGTGGTAATTTCAGCAACTTCCCCAAACAGTGATCTGGATGAGACAAGTCAGCTCTTCCCATTTACTTATGAGTTAATTGGCATTTAAACTCAAGTCTCCAGGCCAGTGATTTATTTTAATAATATGTTAGCCCCATGGCAGGCCCATGACTTCATGACTGCAGCAGTGGAGAAAGGGCACACCGCCCTGATGGATGTCTCAGTGCTGCATGTGGCTGATTTACAAGGCGCTCCTCTGACCTGACTCACTCTTGCCTCCTCTGCTTCAAGCCCTACTGGGTGGTACCCAGTCTTTAGAGGGTCCACCTGCTTAAAGGGACAGTAGGAAGAAGTGGGTTAAACAGAACTAACTTGGAGGAAATTATTCTTGGACAAGAAATCATTAGATACTGCAAATTGGGAGGCAGTTTGTACACTGGTCAAATCTGATCAGTTTTCATATGTTTATTGCATGCTGCCTTTGTTAAAACAGAAGACCATAGATGCCAGTATTAAATAGACTTTAAATTATCATTTTGATTTCTATCAAATGTCATCTGCATTTTATAGATCTCATTACAAGTGTCTGTGATGATGGAATCAGTTGGTTTTTCAAGGCAATCTTTAAGGTTATTTTGTGTTTATTAAGTTGCTAGGGGTACCTAATACATCAGTATGAGTAGAAGAAGTGTTTAACGCAGTTGCCAGATTTTTGTGCAAGATAAATAGTTTTATATGTCTCAGAAGTAGAATCCAATTGGCCAACAAGTTGGCTAAAAGCTGAAATTTGACGTCATTCTTGGCAACAAATCACTTTTTTTTTTAAAGTGCATGATATAAAAAAGTATCCTGTATCTTTTCTAGATTCCCAAAACATAATAATAAATCAATGTATGCAGATGATCAAGTATATTTCCTAACTGTTGGTCATAGCAATAGACAGCATTTCAAATGAAAATAAACTTATTTTTAAAATGAGAATATATGTCATGCACATGTATGTTGTAAAGCACAATGATATAACAAATATCTATGAACCCACCACAAAGACCCAGAACTAGATCACCTGCCATTTCTAACTATGTATGTGCTCTATACCACACTCCATCCTCCTACCTCACCTTGGAGGTCACCACTGTCATGAAATCTGAGCTCGTCATTCCTTAACATCTAAAGAATTGTTTTATCATGCATAAATGAGTTTCTTAAAATAATATTGTTTAAATTTGCTTTTTTTAAAGCTTTCTATGAAATGGTATCTTGAATGGAATGGTCTGGACTTGCTTTTTCACTCAATGCAAATTTTTGACAAGGAAACTCATGAATTTCATTTAAAGAAGAGGATGGCTGTATGTTGATCATTTTAAGTCTGTACCATAGGTGTCTGATACATAAGAAGTATAAAAAATACATTTTGAGCCTTAATGTAAGATATATAATTCTTTCTTATTGGGTTTAGGGATGCTTGTAGTTCCCATATTTATATTTTAATTAGTAAATGATTAAAACATATGAATTAAATCTTATTTCGATGTTTCTACAATGTGGCAATTAAACACAGAGAAGATACATTTTCCATGCTACACTTACACTTAATTAGCATGTAATAATTATCAAATTAAATACTCATTTTAAATATGTAATTGATGGTCATGAGTTGAAATCTAATTTTTATGGAATGAATTTATTAGGTAATGAAATTTCAGGTTTCCATCAGCTTTCAGGACTGTGCTAAGCATAGGCCCAATTATCCCTATAGAGTTTTTCAATTATCCATCTGTTTGAGTGCAGATTCTGAAATTTTTAAGGGTAGAAATGGAATATTTGATAGTCTCATTGAGAATTAAATGACATATTCCTGGATGAAAGATTTTGGATTCAGTTCTCTAGGTTTCTTCCAAATATCAAGGCGATTTGGTGCCTTCCTCATTAGCCAACACGGGAAGCAATTTGGTTGCCCACAAGCCTGGGGAGTATCAGGTAGCACAAGTGGACTGAGCATGGGCCAGTGGGGATGGAGTGGAAAGGACAAACACTTCTTGTCCATGTATATTTATTAACTAAGATGCTGTTCTCTTTTTTTTAAAGGAAAATCCTTTTTTATTGTCAGAAATGATTAGAGGTTAGGAAATATATATATATATATATATATAGAAAATATTTTAAGAGATGCTGTTCTAGAACATGCTTAATACCAAAGTAGATAGGCTAAGAGGATGTCAATTATATGCCATACATATGATTTCACTTTCTGGAAAACAATCTGGCAGGATGTACCAAGCCCTTTGAAGGTGTTAACCTTGAGGATATCTGTTCTACCTAAAAGACTTAGTCCTAAGAAAATAATTTCAGACCTACTCAGAGATTTATGATCAAGGATATTCACTGCAGTGCTATTCTCAAGTACTGGGGAAGTGGTTTGGAAAATTGAAAATAATGTAAATACCCAATAATAAGGAAAGAGTGCAAGGGGTGTACAGCAATTAAAATCGTCTTTTCAAAACACAAATAATGTCAGAAGAAAATGCTCAGGAGATCACAATGATATACTATGTGGAAAAAATAGGAATAATACTGTCAACACAATGTGTCCCTTCTTTCTCTCTCTCTCTCTCACACACACACACACACACACACACAGAGAGACCACAATTGGAGGGAATATATCAGAAAGTTATCTTTAGGTGTTAGAATCATGAGCGATACTCATTTTCTTCTTTATACTTATTTGTTTCCTAATTCTTCCATTCTAGGCTTCTTTTATTAACAACAAGAAGGTATTTTTGAGAAATTAAAATTAGCAATAATTTCACGGGTTTTTTGGGGGGGTGGATTCTTTGGAACCTCTTTCCAAGTCCTCTTTTCAACCCCAAGTAGATTATAGCCTTGAAAGCAACCAAATGGCATGCACTTCCTGAGTTTGTTCTCAGAAATATTTATGTGTATACATATGCATGCATACACATTCAGAGAGTCATAATGGATTGCTTGGTTAAATAAAATAAATGGAATTTTAAAAATTAGATCTGTATTTCGAGAAAAAGATTCAGTGTCTATATTTTCTATGGTTGACTTTCTATCAGTAAATAGAAAATTCTATGGGATCTAAGGACTGTGATACAAGAAAGGATAAAAGGAGGGTAACCCTACCAGGGAATAGTTTTCCAGAAAAAAAAAAAAGTGGGAGGGATTTTTTTTTCTACTATTCTTTTCAAGGTTAGTCTTTAAAATTAAACTTATTTTTTTAAGAAAACTTATTCAACCCCATCAAATTGCAGAAAGCCAAATATCTAGCTTTCATTTTTAATCAAACAGGCTAAATATTCGTGTTTATGTGACTAAATGAAACTTTTGTATGCCGTGGTCCATTCCATCTGCATGAATAGTAGCATTGTGGCAGGGTGAGGTCACTGCAGAAGGGAAAGTGAGGTAAGAACACAGCTGAATCTACAGGCTTTTCTGCTGCAGGGTGCACCAGCTCTTTCTTAAAGCCACAGAACGGCCATTCTCACACCAAAGGCCCTCAGTGTGTTTACGCCGGGGCTGCAGCACCCCTTGCCTGTGTGTAGTGATGCACTGTGTGTCATGAATAATTCAAGTGTTCCAAGACAGAGCCAGAGGTGCAAGGAGTAACATGTAGCCAGAACCGCGGCAGCCTACAGCGTCTTCTTAGCACATACACCTTGGTCACCTGCTCTCAAAGGGAAAGACGCTACCTTCTCTTCCCTACCGCTCAGTCACAGGATCCGGGAGGGCTCTCTGCTGTAGGTATGGGATCCCGCTGCAGGGCGTCTCCCTCCCACGCAGTGGCAGGCCGACATCTCAGAGCTAAGTCACCAGAAGATGGGTTAAGAAGCATGTCAGTTCATATTTTAAGTACAGTTCCTACTAACTTAGAGGAATAAGTCAGTTACCAAGAGCATGCTGGCAACTAGCACTAACAACACCATCTTTACCGAGCTCTGAGAACTTGGAAAAAACTCTCCTCCCCCCCCCCCCGCCCCAACAAGTTCTCCAGGCTTTTAGCCACCTGCTTTATAGTGGAGAGGGATTCTTCACTCTCCACTTGGCATCGAGCAGCATCCAATTTAAATAATAAGATACTTTAAGGATAGCGGACACCATGCCTTTGCTTGTATCTGCCTCCGTATAGGTGCCATAAGAATAACAACAGCTTTTAAAAGCTCTCCATGAAAGCTGTCTCACCTGAGGGCTTAGCTTATAAACCCCCATTACAGAAAAAGCCCTCCCTGAACCTAAACTGTAAGGATAGGTAAGCCTGGTTCTTTAAAAGTATCATATCTTATATACTGCATTTCAGGAATCAGTACTGGGGATAAATGAGAGCTTAAGTTTGATTAGGTTAAGGTTAGGCATTATGGGGCTCCTGATCCGTGCCCTGAAGAAGCTTATAGCTCTGCTGAAGTCGGGGGAGCAGGACGTTAAATAAGGCAAAGCAGTTTCTGAGCAATGTGCCATGGGCATGCTATAAAGAGGAAGAGCTCTAGAAATTCAGGGGAGGAAAATGTGCTTCTGGACTTGGTGGACTTGGAGAGAAGACCCAGTAAAGGAGGCAGGACACGAACAGGTCACTGAAGGAAGAACAAGCTTGGCTTCTTCAGTTGAGGAAAACAGTATGAAGAGAGAGGTGGTGATGCCTTATTCACAACAGCCCTTCAAGATACAGATTATCAAATAGACGAATCCACTGACAGCTGACCCACCCTGGGTCCGGCTCTCAGTGACAGACGTGTTGACCTGAGAGACCCCCTCCATGAGAGAGAGATGGGAGGTCCAGTTGGCAAGGCACACTGGATACCACACTGGTTAAGGAAATGGTCATTATCTTTTAGGCAATAATGAGTCACTGAGGATCATGAGTAAAGGAGGGACACAGTGAAATCAAGTTTTCTGGGAGGTGAATCTGGCAGTGATGGGCAAGAAGCACATAGCAGCCAATAACAAGAAGGGGAAAACCTCACCAAGTCAGGAATATTACAAGTTCCCCTTTGGGCAGCGTTACACAGTGATTAACCCGTGAGCTCAGCTGTTTTCTGCGGAAAGCTGCGGAACGGTGACCCTGACAGCAGTGCACAGTGGCAAGGATGCAGTGAATCCTGCCACCAAAGACCCTACCACGAGGCGGGGAGCCTCTCCAACCTCTGTGTCTCGGAGGCTGACGTGTGATGTCAGAGGGTCTCGAAGATCTTCAAGTCCTTCCATCCATTCATTCCTGTAGCAAGCATTTGTTCAGACCTGCTGTGTGCTGGGCACCATGACAGCCTCTGGAGGTATGAGGCAAATCAGAACACATTCTATCTTCTCAAAAAGCGTATATTTAATCGCGATAGATTTTTCCCCACAGATCATAGGAAGGTGCAGAAGCCCAGAATTTACAGCATAGAGGATACCACTGTATACAAGGGAGGACTCCATTGTAACACACTTTGTTAATGAAAACAATAAAATGGGGTACTGACAGGCTGGGACACCTGTGACAGCTTTAACTGTGTCTCCTTCAGAATTCCGTTGCTTCTGGTACAGCCAGGTGTGGAAGAACCTTAAGTATACCTTAAGCAGTTTACCTGCCTGTTGGCAAGCACACAGCAGCCTTGCTGAGGGCCAGCGATCCGGTGGCCCGGCATATACGAGAGCAACGTAGTGGAAGGCCAGCCACAGTCACAGGAAGGGCTGGCCGGCTCCCTTGCTCTGTAAAACGTAAATTGTATCTAAGGAGCCCTTGCACTTCAGTGGGTTGGAGACCTGTTTATTTTGTACTTAGAAAGGAACTTTTCCAGAAACTTTAACTGAGAACCCCAAACTTACCTGACCGACGTGACTACCACCGGTGTTCCCCAAAAAGGTCCTTCCTCACCCACCACATTGATTATTCGTATCAGCCACAACCACAGACTTTGAACTCTGTAACTAAGGCTCCGAGACGTGTCTTGGGAGTTGACAGTAGTTTTCAGAGAGAGAGAGGTCAATTGACTGTTCTTGCATCCTGTTTAAATTGCAGGTTATGACAATTCCAGTGGTTTTATGGATCATCGGTTCAGGCACTCACCTTTTTAAGATTGTATGACCAACCATTAGTAAGCGCATTTCGGCAGTCTGCAATATGTTGTTTACAGGCACCAAGTCAAACACGGTTAATGTCCATCACGTCGTGTTTTTGCCAGTTATCAACTACCCATGCTGGCTTTTTCTTCTAGCATACTGTTGTGTAGTGTTTTCTCTGAGCCAGGCACTGCTCTGAAGACTTTATAAATATTAGCACACTGAGTCCTTAATAACAGTCTTGTGAGATCTTTACTAATACCACCCTTATTTTATAGAGGAGGAAACTGAGGCACAGAGAGATTTACCTATTCAAAGTTACACAGGTAGTAAGGAAGCAGAATGGGACATTCAAATCTAAGAGTCTCGCTGCTCTAGTTCTTGCCTCGAACTATGATGCCAGCATAACACTAGGCAGCAAACTGACGATAGGAATATAGAGAGTAATAGTATTAATAGTGGCAGTAAGTTGTGGTGATGGTACTAGTGGGAGTAATGTTGTAGCAGTGGCAGAGGTACTGTAGTGGAATTATAGTGGCACTATAGCAGCAGCAACAGTAGTAGTGCTAGTACTGTGGCAGCATTGCAGTAGTGGTGGTACCGTACCGTGGTAGTAGTAGTGTAGTAGTAGCATTGCTTGTAGTGGTGGCCATGGCGGTGGTAGTATTGTAGTAGCAGGAGTAGACGCAACAGCACTGTAGTACTGGAGTATTAGTGGTAGTAATAGTGTAGTAGCAGTAGCAGTATAGTAGTGGTGGCGATGGCGGTGGTAGTATTGAGGTAGCAGGAGTGGAAGCAACAGCACTGTAGTACTGGAGTATTAGTGGTAGTAATAATGTAGTAGTAGTAGTGGTGGTGGTAGTCATAGTCGTCATACTCGTAGTTGTAGTAGTAGCGGCGGCGGTACAGTAGTAGTGGGGGTGGTGGTGGTGGTATAGTAGTAGTGCTACTGCTAGTAGGTGAAGCAGCAGCAGGGTGGTACTGTGTATTAGTGGTGGTAGTAGCATGGTAGCAGCCATCATTGTGTCTCTTGTCCTTGTCATAGTATTTCCTTTCAGAGACGAGGCTACTGAGTCTTCAAAAGGACTAACAACTGGCAAGGGTTGGAAGAGGGTTTGTGCCCACGTGTCTCTGTGTCCTCTGTTATCTCTCGGGATGAATACAGAAGAAGCAACAGCCTGTAGAAATCACTGCTCAGATGCGTGTATGCCAATGACAGCATGACCGTTGGTTTCGCGATGGCGCCATATCCTAAGTGGTGGTTGGATGGTTTTGTTGTGCTGGTTGTCCTTGGTTGCATAAGTGTCATATTCAGTGACCAGTTTGTTGGGGATGCAGCGGGGAAGTGTGAGGGCTGGTATGTGAAGGAAAGGAAGTCCACTGGAAAAAGCTAGGCAGATTAGTTGTGACTGAACTAACTTGTCAGTGCAGTGAGACGGATCAACCCAGTAGCCTCATGTAGACACTGCTGGGGTCTGAGCCACCAGTCTGTAGGTCACTGAGGCGGGCCCCTGTGAAATCCCCCTGCCACTTAGAGCAGTAAAGACTGATTAAACATGTTTATATGTAATTTGAAAATGGTTCTTTCAGGAAATGTGTGGTTCTTTAAAGTCATTTTAAAACCTGAGATTTTACTTTAGTTTATTTACATTCTAGCCAAAAAAAATAAAAATAAAAGCCCAAAGTCCCATGATGTATGGAGTCCTCTAGGAGAATTGTCAGAGCTGTTTTATATATTTTTACTCTATCAATATAGCCTTTCACAGTTCCTAATTAGTTTTGTTAGTTGACTTGCAGAAAAGTGTATTTAAAGTGAGACGTCAGTAATTCCACTGAGAGAGTAGCATTAATGAAAAGCACACACTGTCAGGAGGCCAATGGAAGAGCAAATGGTTTGGTCCTGAGCACCCCTAATTTGTACTGGGGCGATTAACTCAACTGTTGCCCTTGTTAGAAAACACTTCAGTAGAAACCTCTAGAGATTGTTCAGGCAGTGGATGTGGGGTGTGTGTGTGTGTGTGTGTGTGTGTGTGTGTGTGTGTGCAGGCACGCTCATGCCCATGTGGACATTCTTTTTCTTAAAACCAGTAAATAAGGATTAATTGAGCTTTTGGAATACCTATGCAGTGTACTTCTGCTAACATATATGCCACAGAGATTATATTGGAAATGCAACCAAGTTTGGGCTAAGGTGCTGTATAGCTTGCCAAGTAGAAAGGAAATAGCTCCAAAATAAAGAGAAGGAGCAATAAAATATAAATTTACCCAATTTTGACATTTACTTTTGCCAGATATGTGAAGTCTGACTTTGGTTATTTATACTTACGTGGGATTTCTTAGAATAATGTATTTGAAGAATGCTGTCTCAGAATTTCAATAGCTAGAGCAGATGTGCAGTGGACTTCTGTGGTTTTTACAGTAGATATGTGCAATCTACCGGAAATTATAGATGCACAATTAGATTTTTACAATGTACACATTCATGCAGTTCAAGCCATGTTCCTTAAATGAGGGCTTAGTTTTCTTTATTTCCTGCTGATTTTACCAAGTGGAGAATTGGCTGCCAGCATTTCTAGCTAAGAAGTTTGCTGTAAAACCATTTCCATTCATTTGTGCTCAGGCCAGGATGGAGGGTCACTTGCCTTTGTAGAGAGGATGCAGAACAGGAGGGTCATGTGTCATCACTCCAGCTTCTGCAGCTCTGGCAATGAGACCTATTTGGCATGTATATACCACGCATCTTTTCAGAACGCATGACACGCTCAGGTTTATGTTTGTCTATGGTATGCCACGGTTGTTTATTATGTGGAGGAAATGGAAAGCTTGCCAGCCCACCTCACTAATGCAAGTTTGACTAATGACATCAGCAGTAAACTAGAACTTAGCTTCTAACCACATACAAATAGGTCTCAGGCTGCTGGTGATGCTATGATGTCAACCCTGATGCCCCCTTCATTAGCTGATGTGCTTTTCAAGGTAGATGCCAAGAGAAAGAATTTGGTTTTGTTTTCCTAATGCACCAAACATGTTTTGAACAATAGAAATACTTCTCTATCAACAGTTTTCTGGCTTGTTGATTTCCCAACTCTGTTAATTACACCCTGAGTCTGTATTTCCAGGTCTTTATTAGAACACAACATTACCTACAGGAGAGTTGATTTCTAAATCAGATTGAGTTTCCACACACACCTCTCTCTCCTCTCCCTGGAGACTCCATTGGGTATCTACATGTGGCAGCAAAACCAGACCAACCAAATTATTCCACACTCCTGATGCATCACGGCAGGTTAAGACAGTAGCCTAACCAGTGGAGAAAGATGTTTACAAGGTCCTACTGATGATACCACCTTGAAGATCCGAGGGAATGATTCAGACCCGCCAAAGTTTTTGCTTCAACCAATGCTGCCTCTGCATGTTTGCATTCATCTGATGGGCAGTCTTGCCATAACTTAGGTAGGGCATATATTACCATTTGTGGCTGTCTCTTTGTGAATCAGCGGTTACTTTGCTGGTATACTGTTTTGCCATACACGACAAAACTATTTATTAAAAAGCATTTCACTCTAAAATATAGCATTGACTTATGAATATGTGCCCATTTAGGGCAGATCTGTGTCTAGTGTCAAGAAGAAGTGATAAATAATTTTTTTAAAAGAAGAAGCAGCAAAACCTACCTGCAGCTAGCTTTCATATTAATGCCTCTAGAACCTACACAGCTACGTTTTTGGCAGAGAAACAAATACAAATGAAATTGTTGCTGAATATATGAGAGAACATTAATTAGGCATAATAATAGCACTTTTCATTTTCAAAGCACTTTACAAATGCTAACTAATTAATCGCCCGTAATATTCCCAAGTGGTACGGATGTATATTCTTCTACTTGTACCGAGAGTAGCATGTAGAGGGTGCTCACCTCACAGGAGGACCCTCGAGGACTCTGTCTACATATACTTCCTCCTGCTTCCCACACATTAAACCAAAGTGAATATTGTTAGGGGGAACTGTGGTGCATGGCAAGATTGACTGGGTTAGAAAGAGAGCCAAAGGAAGTGGATTCTAATATCCAGAAATTCTAAATAAATTAGCATAATTCAAATGATTTATTATTAAATTAGCATAAGCATAATTTGACTGATTTCAAATTCAAGACAAAAGACAAATTAAGAGAGAAAGAAATATATTTTTATATATAACTGTTCACTTAGGTGTGAAATGTGTTCCTTTGAGCTGGGAAGATCACATTCACTGCTAACCAGTGGTGGGCCCTGGGGCAGGTTAGTAACTGCTCTGAAATTCAGTTTCCTCTTCTATAAAATTGTGGGTGTCAGACAAGATCTTTAAGGTCCCTTTTGTTCTCAGATTCACGGGTGTCTGCTCAAGGCAAATGGTGAGTCAACGGGCATGTCTCCATTCCTCAAAGAGGTCTCAACAGAATGTTTTCTGAGTGGGTACCTCTTTAGTTGTTGAGCAGAGACATGGTATAAATCTCCACACAGTACATTTATTTAATTAAATTTAGACTCAAGCCTTAATTAAAGATTTCTCTCTCATGGTGCTAGACCAGTATCACAAATGCAAAGAGGGTAGGGTCTTCTTCAGCTGGGGAAAGTCAAATAGTTAATATTTTGTATGACTGGAAGAGACTTCAATTTTTTTTTTCCTATCTGTATAGTCACTTTAAACGTGTGGGGGATGGGTGGATGGGTGTTTATCATCTGTCTTATGGAAATATTTGCATGGGGGGTAAAAGTGATAATTCAAGAAAATAAACCAATTATATATGCCAAGACTTCAGAAGGTTTTGATGATTCTTTAAATATTTAAATCATTTTTTTTGGTAATAAAATGATTCTGGTTGTTTTTGGAAGCAGAATAATTTTTGGAAATGAATTTGTGACATAAAGATAAAATAGTGTGAATCTAAACTGTCACGTAACTAGTTGAGGATGAAACTGGCTTCATTCTCAAACTTCTTGAGAAAGAGAGTTTGCAGTGAGGAGAAAGGTAAACTTGCCAGCCAAGTCATTTAATTAACCCTTTATAGGTTTCCCCAAATACCCGTGCAGCTTTGCAATGATGCAACCGTATTTGTGTTTTAAACATGGTGACCACATTTGGCGTAAACTATTATTTGATCGTCAGTTTGGGTCAGTTAACTGAAATACCCCACATTTCACAGAAAACCCCAAGATAAAAAATTAGTTTACAAAAACAAATTTTGTATGAATAGAACTTTACAGGTGTAGGTGTCAAAATGATGTGCTCAAATGTTCAAGTCCCGTAGATTAAGTTAGTTTTGATCTTAAAAGAATTTTTAATACATTGTGTTTGGTGGTTTGAATTTTTGGGCAGATATTTATTAAGCAACTTTTTTTGTTGTTCTTACTGATGTTGACAAAGATTTGAAAGTATACACTCACAGTTAAAATGCAGGTCTCCTGCTAAGACACAAGTCATGCTGTGGAACTTAAAGCAAAATAATGCTTTGGTATAATTTTAATGACCGTCTTATAATTGTTTGTATTTCCATATCACTATGCCCCCAGAACTGAGAACCTCTTGTGCCTGGAACCCTCCCTCCTACACAACACAAAAACAAATACAAAAAAACCTGGTAAATCTAAGTATATTTTTCTTTCCCTCAGCAAAATAGTTATCTGCCCTACACTCTTGGCGTTTTTTGTTTTTTGTTTTTTTTCTTTGTGAGACCCTCAGTACAAGTAGAGGTCACTCTAGACAGTATGAGTTGGAGAGACAGTACATTTCTTTTCATCCATTATTTTCTTATGCATCTTTAGTGTTTCATTTTGCTTGAGAGCTGAGAGGCACAGTAAATCTGTTAGAGATTCTTGATTTTAATCATGAATTAGTATAAATACATAGTCCCAGAGGATTTTATTTATGAAAACATTCAACTTAAATGTGGGATTTGTTTCTTACCTTCCCTGACTTTACCCAGGGACAATAGAGATTGTCAGGAGCTTAAAGAGGAAGGGAGAAATCATAACAGAAAGAGGAGGACTCTTATGTGTTCATCCCCCTCGGAGCTTCTCAAGGCCAATCAGATCAGAAATTCTCTTGTTTGTCCTGTGAGCCTTTCCCAATGATCTGCTCTGCTCTTTAATATAAAAACATGCTTGCTATCACAACCATGAAAATTCCTTACGTAGACTTCTGCATTCTTAGTACTTATTAACAGGTACTCAAGTTCTGAGGTGTGTATGCATTGTATAAACGTATCAATCTCTTTAGTGGTGCTAAAAGTGCTATTTCAAAGGGAGTCCTCTTTTCTTTCTATAATTTGCTTTTCAGGACAGGACACTATTTCTTAGGAGTTTGGGGATGAGGAGAAATTTTTAGTTTCCAGGAATATGAAAATCCTGGGCTTGTTGCTTTAATATTGTCAAGAAATTGTGAAATTCCCCCATGCAATTAAATACCCTCTACCCCAAAACCCCCATTATCCTACCACACTTTAGCCTTTAAAAGCTGGTCCTGCTGCAAGGCACTTTTCCTGTGCCTAGACCCTTTGTAGTAGCATAGACCTGACCAAAAGAAGGGCCTTTGATATTTTCAGTAGATTCTCCATATTCCTATAAATCATCCTGCTCTTATTCTGGGGTTTGGTGATTGATCACAGACATATTTCCGTTAGAAAGGTTTCTTGACATTTTTTTTATTATTATTACTATTCATGAGATTTGAAAATATGATATTATCAGGAGTGTGGGATTATTTTACTTGGTGAGGGTAGTATAGAAATACATTTCGTGGTGCTGGAGAGGTGTCCTTCAGTGACCACTCAATCGGATATAAAAATCATTTTTCTATTGACCTGAATTAGTCCCTAAGTTCTCTATCATTTTCTTATGTCACTTATTATTTTTAAAAATTTCCACAAACAATAAACGATACAATGTTAACATTATAAAACTTACACATGTAACACACAAGCCAGAACTGAAATTCAGGGAAGGCCCTGATTTTCTTTTAAGAAGACTGACCTAGAAGTTTACCCTTTCAATCTACCATTAGCCATCTGGGTTTTGGATGGCAAACACAACACTTTGCCAAGCTGTAAAATTCATGATGTTTAAGAGAAAGATCAAAACTAAAACGAGAGGTTTTATATGTACAAATATTTGCTTAGCGCAAATATTCCTGTTGGATGGTCTTAGACCATTTGATTCCGGTGGGTTAAAAGAAAGTCTGAGCTATAATTTATTTGATTTCTATTTTTATAGTATGCTTTTCCACTTTTTAAAACTCTTTGCAAATATTACTGATTTATAAAGCTGCTATCTTCCTGTGAGAAATACAATCCTTCTTCGTAGATTAACTATTAGATTTTTTTTTAAGTTTTACATATTTTAAGAAGTGAGAATTTCTCTCCTTCTTTTCCTTAGTGCCTAAATATAAATGTTGATGGTAATTTCTCTTTCTCTGGTTGTGAAGAATCTATTTCTGAGGATAATGAGATTTAGGAGGGCCACTTACATTATGTTGATGTCACATAAATCATCTTTAGTCACTTCAGTGTCTTATCTGACCAAACACAATTTTGCATTTATAGTCAGATTCTCTGCTCATACAGGCATGAAATATAATCTAAAATGTTGGTCATCAAAATGGTGACAAGGATGAGCTAAATATCTCCCTGGTATTTACTTGAATGACGCTTTTGTTATTTTGAATCATAAAGTATTAGATAGGGTCCCAAAGTGGACTTTATTACAAATTAGCCTTTGGATATTTTACCTTTGGTTGTCATTTGTGTCGTGATGGGAACCATAAAGAGCATAGACAATAGTGGGCATATTTACATTGCCCACAGTCTGGTCTGATTTTCTTCAACACAACCTGTTTTTTTCTTAAAGCGACACTTAAAGTCCTAAAGTGACATAGGACACTACATCTCCAGCTGTTTTACTATTGTACAAATCCAGCACTTTAAAATGTGAAAATATTTATCCAAGATTCTTTGTCAACATTTCATTCAAGGAAACACAGATGCATCTTAGGTGTGCAATTTGATACTTAGCTGTTGTTCTTTTGGCATTCCTCTCTCAAGGAAAGCAAATGCCACAAAATCCCATTTGCCTTACCTGTATCTTTGCGTATACATCTATTTTTATCTTTCTCGTAGAGCCGTGACATAAGTAGACAGGAAAGGAGAAAGAAAAGAAAAGAAAAGAAAGGAAAGGAAAGAAAAAGAAAGAAAGAAAGAAAGAAAGAAAGAAAGAAAGAAAGAAAGAAAGAAAGAAAGAAAGAAAGAAAGGAAAAAAGAAAGAGCAAAACAAAAACAACTGAAAACGAGGGTCAGCATTAGCAATAAAAAGAGAGGAAAATGTTGGTTAAGACATGAATGGCTGAAAAGAAGGAATCTCTTCTTTGCCTGTTGATATTTACAGCAGAAAATCTGTTTCTCATACATTGCACCAGATCTCAAACCCAGCAGTATTTATGATGGGCGCACAGTAATATGTCCTCAGAGAGTAAATGGAGTAACACATGGAGCATGTTTCCAAATATGGCCACCACCCTGCTTCAGGCCCCCTCTGTCTACCCAGTGGTGGTGGATTGCTGAAGTTTATGTGCAGGTCAGTTTGGGAATTAACCACCAATCATCACTGACTCTAATCTCAGAAGTTTTCTTTGGGTGGTATAGCGGGAAAAAGCAAGGTTCTTTGAAGTCAGACTAATGTGAGTTTGACACCTTGGACAAGTTACTTAGACTTGGAGCTAAGTTTTCCAGAGTGTAAACGGTAACTCTTAATACACACCAAATAAAAAAATACATGAGATAATATTTGTTATGTTCCTTAGCCTATGCCTAGTGCATAGTAAGAGCTCATTAAATATTATTTATTGGTTTAGCCACTAGACTTATTTTCTTTATGTTGTACACCATCTCTTTAAAGTTACTTAAAAATCATTTGGCTAAATAAATGAGAAATAAAACACAGTCTATGAAAAGAAGAAAATGTGATGCTTTATGCCCCAAGATTTTTGTTAAATTCCCTGTTTGGTTCTCTGTAAAGGATTTAAACAGATCTCTTGAACTCTGTCTCATTGCTGTCCAGCTTCTTCTAGAAAGTGTAGGAGAAGCTGAATCAGTTAGTGTACAGCAAACATTTAAGGATCCAGGAGTGGGAATATCAAGTTTCAGCCATTAGAATGGAGAATGTCCATCAGACTGTGGCTGTTGGTTGAGATGGAGACCTTAGGAAAGATTTTATTGGTAACTAAGCCTTATGCAGAATGATGAGGAAGATCCTCCCTCAGACTCTAGATCAGCAAGACTCAGTAAATCTAGATTTTTGGGTCCCCTTGCCTGTTAATCTTCACTGTAAAATATAGGAACCACCTTGCCTCCTCAGCAATGTTTCATTTATAAGATAACTCTTGGGGTCAGGGTGATATCATGCTTTGAACCTCAATAAAGTATGAAGTACAAGTTATTTGTGCACCAGTTCAAACCCAGAGCCTGAATAGTGTTTCTATACTAAGATCTAGTTCTGCTTCTTTTGTTTGTGTTTGTTTTAACCAAGAGTAATACACATTTGGTTTTAAACTGCATGCTAGGAGAAAAGTTTTGGAAGGAGAATCGCTCAGGACCCTATGTTTTGTCTTCACATCATGACTGAATTTTGAAAACTCAAAATGACTTCATTCAGGATTTATGTACCCAAATAATTCAGCCCATTTTAAAATTCTCACTGCCCACCCCAACCCACCCCATGTATGAATATATATTTTAAAATTGTGATTATGTGTACCAGTCTTGGCTATAGGCAGTATGTCACTGACAAGTCAGAAAGCATGAGAGGGAAGGAGGGAAGGAGGGAGGGAGGGAGGGAGGGAAAGAGGAAGTGGGGGTAGAGAGAAAGAAAGAGAGAAGATGAATGGAAAGTCTAAGATGGCTCAGGGAGGCTCTCTAGTTGCTATATTCACAACATTGTTTTCTCTGTCCTTTCAGGAATCTTCCTATTAGTAAATATCTTAACAAACCTGGGTTCATTTTGCTTGGCAATGGTTCCAATTAGAGATGTTGCAAAATAACCATTCAGCCCAACATGGCCCTAAAGACTCAGAGTTTCCAAAATGAATCAGGACAGACATGGCATAGACTGATGAGCATTTTTAACCTTTAACCTGAGGGGGTGGGGGCGAGAGGCATACTGTGAATTGGCAAACACCCTTTCTACTGCCCTCAATTTTATTTCTGTGGCTTTTTCCATGTAAAAGAAAGTCACTTTCAAAATCATGAAGTTGCAAAGCATCTGTATCCATCCAGCCGCTGCTCCAAAGCTCCCAACTAGGGGACAGAAGCAGCCCATTTTGCCTAAAGCCTCCTCTACTTAAAGCAGTTCCTTAAAGATTAGTCCTTTCATGACCCATCTAAAATTTAATTCCTGTGTAAGGGATTTTGTGTCCTTTAAGGTGACCTACAATACATTAAAGTTTAATTTTATTGTGAAAAAAATTAAAATTTGATGAAAGCTCCCTTAGAAAAACCATCCAAATGTCCTTAAAATATTTGAAAGTTTGGCAATTGAAAAAGATCCCCATAAGGATAGAAAACAATACTGTCATTTATAAAATCATAGGATTTTGCACATATTGGACTTACTTGGTAAAAATGCAGAACTGAGTCTGAGTTGCATGTATCATGAAATGGAGGAGGGGGGTGGGGGGAGGAAGAGTCTGAGGGGGCAGGTTCTGCAGTGTGTTGAGGGCATGAAGTGCCCGTGTGGAAGGGAGGGACACACCCTCCCTTTCCTCAGAAGTAAAAGAGGAAAGGTTAATGAAGAGAAAGAGTCTTGAGGGAAGTTAAGAGTGTGTGGAAATGGAGAAGATTCAAGGAGCCGACTGGTGGCAAGTAAAGACACTCACATCCCATGCTTTAGTCTTTTCATGAATGTAGAGATGAGGTAAAGTCCTTGGGGGAACTTTTACCTAACCAAAATTGGTAAAGAATCTGAAAACCTTGTTGCACGAAGAAAGAGTGAAGGAATCCCAATATCCAATCTAAAATGTTAATAATTATCCTCTTATATTTGAAAATCTGCAGTGTGGTAAAGGAGTTAGAGGTCCAAAAAGACAGGGTGGAATAAGTTGCTCTATAATCAGTGAGCTTTTCCTTTCTGGATCAGAGAATAAAATGGCAGCCTTCTGAGGATACTGTGTATGTGTTTGGGGAAAAGGGATGTCTGCATAAAGTCTCTTCTAGCTCTAATTCTTCTTTGAATGAGTTAAGGTTTCAAGTATTCATTTCTGGACAAGTATCAAGAGAGTCCTACAGACACTGAAATGTGATCATGAGCTCCAATCTAATCCCTCCATTTATGACGCCATGTAGAGAAACCTTCCCACCCAAACGAATTGACCATGTTGGCCATATTCCCACAAGGAGACAGTTTCAGCCAGTCGATAGGATCTGAGTTAAGAAGCATTCACTGTGGGTAGCTCTGTCTCACCCCATCTCCTTCTCACTCTGCCTCATGGGCAAAGCAAGAGCTTTCTCATTCTTCTAGACCATTCAAGCTCTGTCCTATAAATGACCAAGTGTTGACCTCTAGCCATGAGCTATCAGTCCTCTGATACTCTAAAGAAAACTGATCTCTTTGGTCTCACTGATGAAGCATTAACAGGCAAAGAGTTAGGGATGTAGCTAGAAAATGACATTTATCTTTTTTTTTTTTTTCTTTACTGAAACTCAAACAGGTAAATCACTTCTGTTTTGACCAGGCCTATAGCTATAACCTCACTCAGGGGGGGCCTGGTTTGCTTATGAACCTCCCATACATGTAAAGGACATGTCCTAGAGCCTCCTGTTGCAGCTATGGAGTAATTAACTGTACACTCAAGTGGGTGCAGTTAGGTTTCAAAGTTAACTCCTTATTAAGGAGAACTGGGGAAAGCCCCTTGGGTACCTGACTGAAATGTAATTCCTTGGACCCCATAGGGTCAATTGGAATATCATGGCCAAAATTAAGAGATTCATTATTGGGTTCAATAGGATGATCCAGGAAGTTGAAAATTGGGATCAGAGTTAGAAGATGAATAGGATTTTAGGAGCATTCTTCCAGCTTTGAAGTCAGGCATTTCCATTACAACAAAAGTGGGGGGGCTATTGCCAATGAAGAAATGAGGCCAGTTATTGGCAGTAGGCCCCAAAGTTCTATATAAGCATGCCCAGAGTGAGCTACTACTGGCCAGTGACAGATGGGGAACCCAATCTCAGACTGGGGCAGGGCCTCCACAGCAACTTCTCCCCACAGCCGCATTCTTACCTCTGACAGAAAATTCTCTCTAGGAGGTGAGTTGTGAAAAGTGAGCTATGAGGAGGAAGGATTGCACACAATAGGGCTTTAGCCACCTGGGTCTGTTGTCCTGCCTCTGAGAGCAGAGTTGTGGCTACCACAAGCTGGTTCCAAGCTTTCTTAGGCTTCTGTGGAAGCCCTTTGTCTGCTTTTAGTTGCTAGTAAGCTTAGTCCCAGCACCAAAGTTGGGAGTAGGGAAAGAGAAACACAACAAAACCCAGGGCATTCACACATTCTCTTGCAGTCCTGCCGAGATATCTTTTTTCATTAGCCAACCTTCCTGAATAAAGGACAAGAAGAAGAAAGAATGGAACGCTTTTGGTTGGATGTGAGGGGGTATGCTTCAGACCTTTTGTCATGATCCTTTTTTTTTTTTTCATTCATTAGTCCACTTACTATTTTGGTTTTCATAACCAGAAAAATAACTCAGAAGAATGAGGGGGAAAAAACCTAGTTATGGTAAAGACAGTCACACCAATGATGATACGATGAGCTGATGATCTACTGATGGTCTTACAAATAGAATGTGAGGAGACTTAAATTTTGAGTCACAACACCAGCAGTACTTTTTTCTTTCTCCCACTAACTGGGGCGTTCTCTCTTATGTTAAAAAAAAATATAAAATAGTAGCAGGGCCAAAAAGAAGGGCTTTGTTACTAATGAGTTTCTGTCTTGGAGTAAATCATCCTACATCTCCACGCCTCCATTTCCTTCTTTGCTCTGTGACAGGGTTTGAATGAACTGATTTCTAAGGCCCCAGTGGTTCTGTAAACAGAAACAAAAACATGGGTTTTCCTTTAGGGGAGAAAGACAAGGCTTGAAATTCCATGGTCAGCATTCCCAGGATTTTTTCAAGGGAAACATTCAGTCAGTTAATGTTGCTTTTTCAAGGAAGCCATCTTAGAATAGGGGGATTCTACTCACAAGTGAGCCTGGGCACGTTAGGGCCCCTCTTAATCTTTAATAGGAAGATAACAACACCCACCTCAGAGAGTTGTTGTGTGAATACATGAAATAATTCTTACCAGGCTCCTAGCACGTGTTAGAAACAGGACATCCCTTCTCATATCATGCTCTCTCTATGTGGGCATTTCATATATAGCCATACCCTTTCCAGAAACTTCCAAGTGTATTTTTAAATGGCAAGGGCCTAAAACAAAAACGTATCTGTATTGAGGCCCAGACCTGGCACTTCATAATGTTTAAAACATTGGCTGCCAATTTGCTGTGCCGGTAATATCTGATTTACAGTTCCCTGTGGGTGGGTGGGTGGGTGGGTGGATGGGTGGGGTCCAGTCTCTCAGGAGAAGACATTCTCCTTGCTTGTAACTTTTTTCTTTGGTAATTTAAAAGAAGGTTGGATGACCATACTCCACAGAGTCAGAGAACATCCCAACCCTCCTTTGCATGGCTCATGTGTGAGTCTCTATTTCCCCTGGCAGTAAATTTTTCATGAGGGGCAAGCCACCACTTTCTTTCTGGCCTGGTTAAAAACTAGGCAGCAAAGGGCAGTTTTCAATCTGAAACTCACCCACTTTCTTGGGTAGCCACCTACCTTGGTGGCCCAGCCTAGACTTTAAGGAACACGGGGTAGTTTCACTTATAAAATCTGCTTCCTCAGACAGAAGACACTGGTAGATGTTCCCTGCATTTGGCAGAATCTCTCTTTAGAGAGATTCCACTTCAGACTGCCAGACATTGGAACCTGTGGGCTCAGGTTTAGAAAATGCTCGAGTTGGGGTGCCTGGGTAGCTTAGTCAGTTAAACATTCTACTCTTGATTTCGGCTCAGGTCATGATCTCAGGGTCATGGGATTGAGCCTCAGGTCAAGCTCCATGCTGGGCTGGACAGGGAGTCTGCTTGAGATTCTCTCCCTTTCCCTCTGCCCCTCTCCCCCTGTGTGTGCGCGCATGCGCTCTCTCTCTCTCTCTCTCTCTCTCTCAGTTAAATAAATAAATCTTTAGAAAGAAAGAAAGAAAATGCTCAGGTTAACACAGAGAAAGTGTTGGATGCTGGGGCAAAAGAGCAATGGGGCAGCAGGGTGACCTGGGCAGGCTGAAGGGGGCGACTGCTTGGGGCAAAATCAAAATGGGGAGCAGGGCACCTATGAGGGCCCAGGGAGGTGTGAAGCCAAACCTACCAAAAGAGGCTGTGAGTTCAGGATCACCTAAACACTGACTCCTGGGGGCAGCAGAAGGTGAGGAGAGGTGGGGGTAGAGGCAGAACTTACCCCATACCTAAAACTACCAATTCTCCTTGCCAAATGCTTGAAAAGAAAGAAGTAAGAATTGTTATGAACAAAGGAAACACAAGAAAGTAAATTCTTTTTTAAAGATCTTTTCATACTAAATATAGTAAAATTTCCAAATATCGATTTCACAGTAATACTGCTTTTATAGAACATATCACTCATTGTTTGATAAATGAACTAATAGCTAAAGAAACTAAAAGACTTGTCCAAGCTCACTCAGGTTTAAGATAAGAGAACTCAGCTTTCCTAAGCAAAGTCCTCCTTCTGTGGTTCCCTACATTGCAGGGCACAGTGAAGAATGGGAGCATTTAGCTTTGAAGGCAACCCTTGTGATCTGGCTCTGGTCTACCACTTTGCTGGCGAAGTGATTATAGGCAGCTCTCTTAACCTCATTGATCTCAATGTCACCATTATAAAATCAACTGAATAATACCTAATGTCTGGGTTATTGTAAGGATTAAATGAGTTATTACAAGGCAAGGTATTAAGGAGCTTTAGAAATTGTTACTATTATTTCCAAGCATGTAAATTCCTCCTTTAAGCCCTTATTCCAGCATTTCCTTTCTAATTTTTTCATTAATACTCTCTTAAATAGCTTGGTTTTCAAAAAGGAATCTTTTTAAGACTATGCTGAATTCGACCTACCTCTACTGTCATTCTTTTGTGCAGAGCAAAAATTAAAAAAAAAAACTTAGGACCTCATTTCAAATGTTATAGCTTAATTGAATACATAATATATATTTAATCTTAATTAGGGAAACAAACAAGCAAACAAAAAGGACACAGAGAAGTAGCTTTTTACGCTAAAGCTTAAGCATGAACTCCTAACAGTTGTGCCCAGTTGGATAGCTATTCTTATAAATTATTACTCTAAAAAGTTTTTAACCACAAAAGCTATTCCAGATAACTGGTAAACTAAAGCAAAGGTGGGCAAGTTGTTTCTGAACAGGGCCAGATGATATTTTTGCTTTGTGGGCTGTATGATGCTTGCACCCACCCAAGACTACCATTATACCTCAAAAGCAGCTATAGACAATACATGAATGAATGGGCATGGCTGTGTTCCAATAAAACTTTATTTACAAAATCACACAGCTGGCCGGATTTGGCCCAAGGGCCAAGCCCTGTCTCAAAGCCATACGTTTCCCTGATTTTCCTGTTTGGAATGGTTTTAATTGACACCCCTGTCCCCTGAGCTCACACAATTTCACCTAGTATGTCTCCGACCAGGTGAGTGGTTTGAGGAACTTAGGGAACATTTAAATTCAGAGCTAATTTTTAATGAGGAAGTCAGCCTGTAAGAGCCTTAGTCTCCTAATCTTTTCCTAGCATCTTTTATTTCTGTTCCCATGCCAGCGCTTTACAATACAGAGGTGGATGAGGAGTTGTTTTCCAACATGAAGCTTTAGGCTGGAGTATTGCCCGGGTCATTTCTCTCATATTTCCCTCTACTCAGAGGTTGTTCATTAACTGATAGACTTCGAGGGGAGAGTTTCATATTCTTGACTCCTGAGGAATTCTTTCATTGTTCCTTTTTTTAACTGAAAGGTCTCCAGTAAGACGGGGTTTTTGTTGGTGGTGGTTTCTAAACCTTGACTTAGTTTCCATTTCATAGTTGCTGTCAGGATTTGGGGAGTTGTCTGATATCTATCTATAAGTAGCTTTCACACTTTCAGAATTGTAACCAACCGATATAACCCGTGGCTACTGCAGGTAGTAGTTGAGAGTGAGTTCAGACAATAAATAACTCGAGTTTGGTCCCATTTTTTGGCATTCCTTTTGTTACGGCCATGTCACCTCATTCATCCAGGTCTTCAGTTCCTGGATGACAAACAGTATTATCAGAGACCAAACATCATTCACAAAGGTGTGTCTGGGCCCTTTTAAAAGGCAACCTTTCCCTCAGCTTCTCTTCAAAGCCCCTGCATGTTCTTCCCAGAATTCTACATTTACAGTATGGGTATTTGTTATTCTGAGACTTACTCTTGCCATACGGTATTACATAATTATTTTCCCTTTAGGTATAATTACGGAATTGCCAACTCTGCGACTCTGTTTTGCATTATTTCACACGTATTTTCTAGTTTTGATTTAAGTCTCTGCGTGGTATGCCATAAATCAGCAGAGTGGGGGTGGGTAACGAAAGGACATCAAAACACAGCCCCCACTGCTATAGAATGTTACTCAAGTGACACTCCATAATTCAAATACTGAGAACCCCGGGGTAGCCAAAGCAGGGCAGCGCGACAGTATGAGTTGTTTTTGTTAATAGAGATGAAATTATGGGTGTAACTAGCTGGCAGTCCTCAAACAGACTTCAGCAAACTGTTTACTCAGCTGTCCTCAGGCAACAACTTAATACTTGTGGATAAAATTATTCTCCCACCATCTCCCAAGTGGTATATTCCAGGGATCCCAATTTGTTCTCACTGTTAAAAAGAAAGAACAAGTTTGCGAGTCTCCAAACACAGTTTGAAATTCTGGTTATGTTTGGTTTTTAATGTATCAGGCTTTTTGGCACCATGATTCATAAAAATCTCCTTGTCCTTTGTGTTCTGCAGTTCAAAAATCTATAAGAACCTGAGATCTAAAATGCTTCATGTGGCTTTAAGAAACCTCATGGTCGCTAATGCTAAAACCTTGTGATTTTAATTTGCTTGTACTATTCCCTTCACCCACAATGCCTTCCCTTTCTCTCTGCCCGTGGAAATCATGCATCCTTTTAGGTCCAGCTCAGGCACCTCCTTCTAGAAGTCTTCCCTTATCCCCCTAGAAACCCAGTAGAAACTGACCTCTGACTTTTTCTCTAATCCAGTATTTTAAAATTATCATGCAATGTTTAAGATATACAAAACTGTATAAGAAATAATCTAACAATCACCGATTTGCCCACCATTTATGGTGCAGAAGCCGCTGAGTGCTAGAAAAACCACTGACTTTGGCATTTATCATTCCCATGCATAAATACGTTTACATATTATATATAAATATAATTTCATGTATATATAAAATATTAAGGGATTTTATAGTATCAATAATATATAGTATTTTAGTATATTTTAAGCTTTATATAAATGTTTTTATGCTGTATGTATTTTTCTAAAACTTGATTATTTGGGGGGGCTCACATTTATGCTTATCAGATTTATCATGTGGATTCTCATAGCTCATTCATTTCCACTGCTATATGGTATTCTATCATCCAAACCTATTTATCATTCTGTTGATACACAAGGTGTTTTCATCTGAGCACATAAAATTTTTTTGAATTACTATTTTGATGTTATTATTGTATCCTAAGATCTATTTCTTACCCTCTATGAGATTAAATGTTTCCTGAGGGCAGAGATCACATTTTGCTCATTTTTGTATTTGCCACAATGCCTATTACAGTCCTGTGAACCCAATAAGTGATTCATACATATTTGCTCTTTTGGATTAAATCCCTACAAAGAGCCAGCAGTATTACCACCTTTTCACAAATGAGAAAACTGGCACTATGTTAGTGGCCCGTGAGCACAGTTTAGAAGCTAGATCTTGTGATTCCCTGGGCTGGAAAGTTAAGCGGGGCTCGCTTAAAAGCCATCAGAGTTTACTAGAGAAGACCAGGAAATTTTTTCATCTCTATGTTTCTATCTCAATATATTCACAAAAGTCTGATTTTTTTAGTCCAGAACTTGAAAATTCTGTGAAAAAATTTAAAAACCATTCTATCTCTGCTTTTTGTTTGGAGGAACTACAGCTCATAATAAGAAGGCCAATGATAGAGTTAAAAACAATTTTTAAAATATACCATAAAATGTACCTTTTAAAAATGCACAATTCAGTGGTTTTTAGTATATTTACAGAGTTGTATACTTATCAATGCTAATCTCAAACATTTTCATTAACCCCAAAAGAAATCCCTTACCCATTAGCAGTCACTCCTTCCCCCTCTCCAGCCCCTGACAATCACTAATTTACTTTCTGTCTCTATAGCCTTGCCTCTTTTGGATTTCTCCTGTCAGTGGAATTATACAGTATGTGGCCTTTTGTGCCTGGCTTCTTTCACTTACATAATGTTTCCAAGGGTCATCCAAGTTATAGCATGGGTCAGCACTTCATTCCTTTTTATTGTCAAATAATATTCCATTGTGTGGCTCTACCACGTTTTTTTCATCCACTTATCAACTGGTGGACATTTAGCTTGTTTCCACTTTTTGGCCATTATGAATAATGTGGCATTGAACAATTAGTGTACGAGTTTCTGTGTAGATGTATGTTTTCAGTTCTCTTGCGTATATACCTATGAGTAGGATTGCCAGGTCATATGGTAATTCTATGTGTAATTTTTTGAAGAGCTGACAGTTTTCCAAAGTAGCTGCACCATTTTACCCAGTAGATTCTTATAAGGAGCTCAACACTCCAAAGACATTCCTAGCTTAATTGTTATCATTGGTCCCCAGTTTAGCGGTCTGAATTTAAAACACTGTCTGAACTCACTGTATTACTCCGTGTCATTACACATCACTATGTTGTTTCTCTAACAATTTCATATTTGCCCTTCCATTTGTGAATGAAATAGTCTTATTCCAGGTTGCATTTATACTTAACCTCAATTGGATACAGTTTCATTGTAATGAAAAATCCATTAGAATCATTTCCCCCTTAATTCCTTTTATCTTCCAAACTGAAATGGCTCTGGTATAAAAAGATTAGCAGAAAAATACCCCCCCACACACAGACTTTAAAAATTTAGAACTTTTCATGTAACTCCTTGAAGTAACAATGTAGGTGATTCATATGTGAATGAAAAGAAAAAAAAAAAAATAAGACAGTGGGAAGTGTGAAGTCCTGCGAGCCCCACTGCAAAACAATCCGAACAAGAACAAAGTAATCTGCTGTCCAGATGTTTGCCCACTGAAAGTTCTGGGACTTGTGAATCATCTCTGTTTTGGAGGCTTTCTTTATTGCACAAATATAAGTCTTCACACTGTTTCTTTTAAATTTTTTGATGCTTGGTGAATTATAAAATGTATACTTATTTTTTTCTGACCGAAAGCTCTGTGTTAATTGCAAAAACCATTTTGGGGAAATGCCAGAAAAAGATAGAGGAAAATAAAAATAAATAAAGGAAAATAACCTGTAACCCAGTTACTCAGAGATGACTACTGTCGACAGAATATTTTCTTTTGTTCTTTTGTCTATGCATAAATAATTCTTTGAAAACATGGTTTCTCTGGTTGAACGACATGTCTTCATATGAGTGTACTGTGATTTATGGGGCCATCCCCCTGATGGAGAACAGTTTATTGGTCTTTTCTGTATTGTTTGTTGATGTTTCCATATGGAATTGTGAATACCTTTTACTTGTTTTCACATTATGGTGGGAAAGATGGCCCAGACATAAAGAACCTACCTACTCTTCCCATGGAAAGAATAGCAAACAAGAAAATTTCATAAGAAAGTACTGGGAACTTGTAGGAACCAGAAAAACATCCTCAGGTAAATGGTTTTCTAGTTGCACTTTATAACTTAATGTGCAATTAATAAAAAGTTGTGTAATATTTAATTCTAGTAGTGACAAGGCAATAAGTTTTGACTTAAAAGTAGAGGATTATAATAACTGTGCATAGAAGGAGGTCAAATAACCTTTAAGGACTTTTGGCACATTAAATATGTAGGGATAGGAAATTACCCCTACCCCTCCTTGAAGATTTGACTATCAGTTGCCCATTATGACTGATTATTATTATAAATCTGTGCTTCCCAATCATGTTGGAGATGCAAAACTAGTTAGATTTAATAAATATCTTCATGCCTTCCCTTATGAGATCCACTTACAGATACATGGACTATTTCCATGGGCATATAAATAGTAAGGAGTATGAGTATAAAATGAATTCAAATTACATTTATCATTATCATTTTTGGAAACTCCTTGAGGAAATGGAAAATATCCTAGTATATTGCCAAAAACAACAAAATGTGACTGGGAGTAGAGAGTAAAGATCACTATTAAAATTAATTAATATGATCCAGAATAATAAATATTACTTGGGTAATTAAGTAAGACCGAAAAAGAAAGTTAACAAAATAAACTTATGTCAAAATACTGACTACTTTTTTCCGCCAATTCTTCCTCATGACTCAGACATATCAAATGTATTTTGACTTTATGTTAGGATTTAATAGCATATTTTTATAGATTTTAAAACTCATCTCATTCATTCTAAACCAAGGAAACCAATCATTTTTACTGTTGTGAAATACCAGCCATGCCAAGACAGATTTCTTCCTTCTCAATGCATTTGCAATCTTATAAAGAGCTTCTGGTGACTCAGAAAATCCCATGCATCAATTTTCCAAATTGGATTTTATGTGATTAAAAATAAATTTAAATCAAACAGAGACTTTGGTGTGCTTCTGAGAATTCCCATGTCAGGAGTTGGCAAGTGTCAACTATGTGTAGGTGTATGTGTGCTCACTAATACTGTATGAGCATTTAGGACCTTATTTGAAAAGTTCTTTCCTGGAAGAAGAGTAAAGGGTACTGTTTTGGAACATAGCCTGGCATATCCAGCGCTGCTTCAGAGGAAAAGAAAGGGGGGGGGGGGGGGGGAGACACAAAGAAAGTCCACAGTTTAAAAATTAAAGAAATGGGCTCACTGGACTTATTACCTGGGATATTTATTAACTGGAATTATCTGTTTCTGCATAGCCCACAGGAGGTAAAGGAGAAGGGAGGGAAAGGAGTATTCTTACAGCACAAATAATGCATTTTTCTAAATTACGCTCTCTCCCTCATCCAGGCCTGCTCACCCCAACTCCCCTCAATTGGTGGCAATTGAGCATGTTTTTCTGTTTATAGGTGACATTGGTGGAACAAAGGCATAGTGAAAGAGAAGGTACGTAATAAACATCTGAGGTCACTTTAAGTAAATAGTGAGTCTTGGCAGGGAAGAGAGGAAGAGAAGGAGGGGACTTCTTTCAAGAAGTGCATACTGTTATCTAGATCTCCAAGCTTGTTAGAGGTTAAAGCTTGGAGGTCTCTAAGCTTTGTTAGAAACCTGGAATTTTAGTTACCATACAATATAACATAATAAAATTAAATTTAAAAAATTAAAAAAAAAAAAAAAAAAGAAACCTGAAATTTGTCCCCCTGGAATCGTCCTGTAAGACGCCTGGCTGTGACTCACCTTCCTGGCCACCCCAGGTGCTGTCAGGCTCTGTTCTTCTGATGCTCATTTTCTGTCCCTTCCACTGATTTGCCTGTTTGGCTGTGGTGTGTACATTTTTTATTCCTCCAACTAGACAGTAAGTGTCTTGAGGGTAGGGGCCACGTCTTCTGCCATCTCCCACAAGCCTATTTGATTGGCCTCTGTGTCTTGGGCAAGGAAGTTGCAGTCTGACCTGGAATGCTTATGCCTTTATACTTAGGAGGTAAAGAAGCTGGATGTCAACTGAAGTGTCCGAATGGACAATCCCCTGATGAAATCGGTGTGCTCTGCACCACAGAAAACCCCACTCTCCCATTCTAAATGGAGGAAATGGCCTTTACCCAAGTAACAGAAAAGGCATTTCACAATTCGAAGCATAATTAATGCTGTATTAAAATGATTCAAAATCAAACCTGTTTAGATCACCTGTACTTTGATTCTAGTGGTCCTTTCAACTGTTGTTCCTTGAAATATGCTGAAGTATATACCCAGCGTACAGCACAATGCTTTTCTTCTTTCAGCATTCAGTAGCTACAACCCATTTCCCCCCCTTTTGCACTGTAGTTTATATTTATGATGGCAGAGTAGTAAAATATGTTCAAACTGTCTTAGCCAAAATAGTGCCAGATTCTGAATGCATTTTAAATTGGAACTTGAGAAATAGAATTATGTTATTTCTGTAATATTGAACGTTGAGGGGAGAAATATTCATTCCTATCAATGCTTCTCCAAACATTGTACATCCTAAAGGAGGTGCGGATCGGCTGTGTTATAACGTATGGGAGGCCAGAGTGTAGCTGAGGTGACCTTCCTAGGGGCAGATGCCCTGGAGGATCCAGAGACAGTAATGAATGAAGCCATTTGGAGAGATCAGTGCCCTTCGATTATGCTGCATTCAGCAAAGCAGATGGGATACCCATTCTCTGGGGGAAACACGAAGAGAAATCCTGAAAAATCCTTAATTTGCCTGATTTATATGGAAATTATAAGTCTTATTTGCACAGATCTGTTCAATCGGCTATAATGGGAAAATTAAGAATTGCTAACATGTTGATATGTGGTCTTAACGAATGTACATGAGTGAAATTATCTGGCAGTGTTTCCATTTCCAAAGGAATTGGATTCAAAGTGTAAAATTTGTGTTCAGGGATAAGAACCTTCTGGAAGCAAACACCAGAAGTCAATCTGAGAAATACCTTTGGGTTAAACAAAGCTCTGGGGAAATCATCCACAGCCTTTCCTACCAAACTGAGAAGCCAGACCTTCAGTGTCTAGGAGGTTTCCATACAATACAAAGGTATTTCCCTTAGTTTTATATATTTCTCTCACTTGTAAATGTGCACCTTACCATTTGAAATAAAGTGAGAGGCCAGACAAGAGAGTTACAAAGAAAAGCTATGAATTCTTTTGTGAAATTTCCTGTCAACCAAGTAGTATATTGTTGTGTACAACAGTCTACTTATTTTTTTTCCTGGAAATATTATATCTAGAGTTTAGACTGTGCTGAAGCACAGGGTTTGGGCTATGATACCTCTTAAAACTTGATAATAAACTTTAGAAACTGAAATTTAGTAGAGATATTGCTGAATCTAAAAATACATTAGGTTTCAACAATGTGAAGTTTTAAACTGAGCAGTTTTTCCTACGTGGGAATTAACTTCTCAACCAAAAATAGGTGTATATGCATACCCATGTATCTGCCTGTCATTTTGGTGGGAAAACAGTAAGAATGCTTTTTACCCAAGACTGCTGAGTAAATTTTTTAAAGGTTTATCCAGAATCCTTTAAGATATAAGAAGTTAAAGAAAGGCAAGGATGATCATTCTGTTGGCTCTGCCATCTCCAGTTATAATTGTCACACAAATTTTGTGAAGTCCCATGTTGATACATCATCAGCAACTGAAATTGAGACAGCATGCTCAACTGGGAAATTTGAACACATATGGAAAATAGGAGAATACCCCAAGTTAGGTAAGATGTATCAGTTTAAAATTAATTTTTTTTAACTTAAGTTGATCTGAAAATAAAAAGAAGAAATGAAAGAAATACTAGTACATCGCCATCTAAAACTTCCTTCCCATTTTTGAAAGTAGAAACTCCCAACCAGCCACAGCTGATGAGGCAAAAGATGTTAATAGGAAGAGAGGATTTAATTCCCCCCCCCGGATTGTGTTCAACTCAATAGGGTTTTTTTTTGTTTTTTTTTTAGATACTGTAAGGCAAGGGTAGAAAATATTATCAAGAAAAGCTCGTATTTCTTGGGGCATTTTAGAAATCAGCAAACTGTCAAGGAGCTGAGTTCAAGGAGCCAAAGACTGAATTAGCCAATGGTGGAGGAAAGAGGGACAATACAGGTTTGTTCACAGGTTGTAGGGAGCAGACAGGCCAAAGGAGTCGCAGTGAGGTGGCACTGTCATGAGCTCTTCCACACACATTGGCCTGTGCACCTGATGTTTTGTTTCACTCTCAAACTTGGTATTGCATGAATGGGAGAAGGAAAGAAGGGGAAGGAAGGGAACAGAGAGAAAGATGTGGTGACATTTCCAGAAGTTATGGAAAGACCCTTGCCCCCCTATAGTTAGTGGTGGATATGGAACAATGAAGAGGTTTAACTCTTAGCATGATATAGAGAAGCTAGCATAATATACTCCCAGAATCCTAACATTCAGTAGAGCACTCAGGTGGGTGTCTTGCTCATCTCTCCCTAGATCTAGCCCTGGTGTAGCCTCACAGATTTCCCCTTAATATGCAATGTCCCCACTAGAGTGGCCATTTTGGTCTTATCATTGGCACCATCTTCATGTCACATTTGCTGCTTGATTAACCAGCGGATTCACCAGAATATTTATATTTCTTATATTATGATTCCTCTCCCCTATTTTTTAGACGAAATATCACTTGTTCCAAATTCCATGTGAAAATTAGTATACTTCTGTATTAGTCCAAAAGTTGTCCTCCTTCAAGTTTATAGAATACTTTGGCTGTAAGGCTAATGAGAGACATTGCTATATTCTGAATTAAAAAAAATCAAATGTACACATTAGAACCATTTCTCATGATGAGGTTATTTTGAAACGAAACAATAAAATTGTAGACACATCCTCCTTTTTCTCCCTTCTTTCCTACTCGCCATCACAAGATCAGCAGAAAATATCTAGTCTGGGTCACCAAGGAGGCAGTTGGCTTAGACCAGCCAAGAGCCGGGTCAGAGGGACAGCTGTAGTGAAATAAGGGGGGGCCATCAGGGACATCTCGTTTCAGACCCTCGGGGAAACCTTGGTTGAATCGATGGAAATTGCTGCCTTAGCTGAGTCCTGGGAAGACAGGCACATCTTACCCACTACTCGAGCACCCAGTAGAACCAGTACCATCAGTAAAAGCACTGTAAGCAGAGCTCAGCACAAAGCAGCAGTTAGTAAACGTTTGTGGATTTTCTGTATGTGACAAGCCACTTACTGAATGAATGATTTCTCTGATCCCGAGCCACACTGGTCTGGGCAAACTGCTGCTACACTGCAAGTCTTGTGTATAAATAACCACCGTTGAATGAGGGGGAAAACAAGAGCAAGAACCAAAGTGAGTCTGGAAAGGACGCTGCCTTTTCTCTGAAAGTGGGTGGCAAACACTAATGACTGTCATCACTTGGATGACTCTGTCCTGTTCTGAGCATCTTCCCACCCTGGTATTTTATTACAATTGATGGGCTTTCTTGTCGGGCACCAAGCGTTCAGGGTAAACACAGCTAGCGCGGCGCTCCAAATCTTGGGGGGTAAGAATGCGTGTCTCCACTTGCCTGTGGGGCCACCAGTGACAGCTTGACACGGGCATCCTTTGGCCTTCTCACCGCCCCTGCTAACCCAGCCCTGATAAATAAGCCAGCTAATTGAATTAATAAACAACTCTTTCTTATTATTTTTTTTTTTTTAACGGCCAGCTGGCATGCAACCAAAATGTGTGATAAATTATCTGTCACTGCTTTAACCACAGCGGGGGGAAGTGGAAAAGTTAGCCACTCGAAGCCTTTCTCACTGAGCCCTCCTGCTCAGTTTGCTTGGTTATAGGATTTTCCCCCTCCCCGGTCTTGTCACATTGGCCGAGGTCCAGGACCGAGTCGCTGTGGGTGGAGAAACTTAAGGCGGCGGGGCCCCGATGATGGATCCGTAAGCCCGGCCCTGCGGTGGGATGCGGAGAAGTCCGCGCCAGCCTGTGGGAAAGCGCGCGTGGTCTGCTGCCCTGGCAGGGAATGTTGGGCTAGGAGTCTGTGGTTTAAGCCCACAAGATTTTCGGTAAGGGAGGGGAGTGTGATGTGGTTCAGGAGCAAAGTGTTGTGATGTCTGCTTTTCCTACACCCCAGCTCTAATGCCAAACAGCTTTGGGGCCTTTCTGGAGTGAAGGCTCACCAATGTCTTCGGGAATATAAGCGGCAGCCTGCTTCACTCTACCCCCTCTCTGCCCATATCTGCACCTTACCCTCTTTCTTTGGTGTCTCCTTCCACTCTTCTCCGTATTTCATGTCACTGTTGTTAAAGGTAGTGATGTTTACAAGCTGTTCTTCACAACTGTCCACCAGAATCACGAAACCTGTCAAAGGTTCCGTATAATTTAAGGAGACTTTTCCTCCTTCGTTTTTCTGCCAGTCCCAGTACCGTGTCTCAAAGTCAGAAAAATAAACAGTCACCGTCAGGCTAGATGCACGTGTAGACATCATTAGGCTTTTCTGTGTCGTCTCATTCTGTGCGGGGACCTCCTGGGGTTTACCCTCGCGCAATGGGAAGCATCTGGATTGTGTGTCCCAGTTTAACACCGTAATTCTTAGAGGTGCTTTCATTTTAGGACGTTGCCTTGTATAATCATATACAAATCATCTGTGGAGGACGATCTGGAACTGACAGCAGATGTGGGCTGGCTGAATGCAGGGGTTCTTGATCTCTTTGGTTCATGGACTTGCAAACACTTCCACTTCCAAGGAGCTTTTTCCAGGGCATATGTGCTTTATTGTCCAGATAGAGCAGAACCTTTATCCACTACACTTAGCTAGGGCTTGGAGATGAGATAAAAGGGATGGCTATTTTTTTGAAATCTTTTAGGAAAATAGAGCTCTCTGAGTAAACTTTATGTAATTGCTTAAGTCAGACTTTGACCATTACCAAGCAGAAATCAGGACCATACTCCTTGTTAGTATTTGGTTATATTCTTATACTGGAATGCTTAGTTCAGGTCCTTTTGCTGCTTTCATAGGCCTTTTCAGTACCGGCTAAGCTCAGCCTCTCTGTGGATCTAGCAGCTTCTTAATGGGGATGGGGGTGGAGTGGTGGAAAGAGGAATTAAAGTAATTCTGAACCAACAATGTGAAGTATTGTGCTTGTAGAACTCCAGGACATTCACACCTCTGTGGAACAGTAACTGGCTGCCCTGAAGAATGCACTTGAAACTCCATGGGACAGAATCCAAAAATTCCAACAAGGATCCTGTTTAAAGACCCATAGGAAATTCTCAGAGCAGACTTCTGCATTATTTCTGGGGCCTGGTTATGTGCCATGGTACTTTCCCCCTCCCCTGCCCTCCTTCTCCATCCTACACACACACACACACACACACACACACACACACACACCCTCATACACATGTACACACTCACACTCTGGCGCCATGCTTTGTTCATTCCCTTGGTCATGAGGCAGATCCAATAGTGTAAGGAGACAGATGGTGGTCGTTTCAAGGAGAATATTAGTGATAGTGTCAGGAGGCTGGCAGAGGAGACAGCCAACTTGTCTGACACTCCATGACCACCCATTTTACATGCCTTTCCCCCCCAGAATGAGCAACACAAAACAGAAAATTCAAACTTAAATGTTGCTTCTGTATTTATTTTACAGAAGATCTGAGAGGAGAAAGGAAGTAAGGAAAAGCACTGTAGATACTTTGATTTCCATATTTCTAGGCCCCTCTTGAAATTCTTTATAGACAGTAGGTAGGATGGGGGTCAGAGGGAAGTCTCCCTCCCCACCTTTGTTGACTAAATAAATGTTGAGTCTATCTACTAAAAAGGTTTATGAGCGTGTGCATTGGAGTCTCTGGATTGGGGTTGATTATTTGAAAGTAGAATTGTTAAATTCACTACCTAATACAGAGCCCACTCTTACTGCTTTTCGGCAGACAAATGGCGTATATACCTCCTTTCCCACTGTATAGGCCATATCCATATGCAAAATTAATACATTATTTAAGAAGAGACTATCAGGCTTGAAGCTTTATGTAGTTCCCTTTAAGGACCTTCACAGGGCTGGAATTATTTGAGAGGTAAAAATACAATCCAATAATCATTTTAGGAAGCCAGGGGAAGAAGATTGAGAGACATACCCCAGCCACCACTGGTAAAGGAGAATTTGGTTATGCCCTTGATAACACTCCCCAAAAGGTCTTAGGATCTGCCCTTGCCTTCTAGGTTGGCAGATCCTACCAGGATAGCACTCGTTTCCAGCTGAGGAGATGCAGATGCCTATGGGTTTCACAGACTCTGACCCCCCAGGTTTCTTCATGGTACAGTGGCTGACTCTGTCGCTGTGGCTCCCGACGAGAAGTAGCCCAGCCTCAGAACACATTGACTGAATGCCATGGAAAATACACAGCACATGGGCTAGTTCGCATTTTCAGATGTCATTTCTGTTTCTTATTAATGTCCAAGATGCAGCTGAGCCCCACATTAGTCTCCAGGGTAGCAGAGGAGACCTGGACTACAGGTCAGGAGGCATGGGCTCTAATTTGCTAGCCCTCAACCTTGAACCTGTCACCTGATCACAATGGCCTTTAATCTCTCGGATCCTCAGCTTTTTAATCTGTGAAATCTATCTTCATAGTTAAATAAATTTTAATGTTTTGGTCCAGGTGGGCTCCAAAACTCTTCCAGTCATTAGAGCCTATGGTTAAGAAAACTAAATTCTCAATGTTGTGATTATCCCTGCTATTCATGAGCCAAAGTGAGGTGACGAATTTCATTAAGGACAGAGAGGAAATGTCCCACAGAAGATATTTTGTTATTCACTTGGATTCTGATGCAAGCCTATTTTATTTTATTTTATTTTATTTTTTAAAGATTTTATTTATTTATTTGAGACAGAGAGAATGAGAGAGAGAGAGAGAGCACATGAGAGGGGGGAGGGTCAGAGGGAGAAGCAGGCTCCCTGCCGAGCAGGGAGCCCGATGCGGGACTCGATCCAGGGTCTCCAGGATCATGACCCGAGCTGAAGGCAGTCGCTCAACCAACTGAGCCACCCAGGCGCCCGCAAGCCTATTTTAATATGCATATCACAGTGGTCTTGTGGTGTCCCCTTCAAAGTAATAAAACAAATAACTGATTGATAAATGTCATTTAGTCATGGTTTGGTTAACCTGGCAGTCAGGTTAAGACAGGGTTTCTCAACCTTGGCATTAGTGACATTTTGGGCTAGATAGTTCCTTGTTGTGAAGGAGTGTCCTATGAATTATAGAATGTTTAGCAGCCTCTCTAGGCTCTACCCACTAGACATCATAGCACCTCCCCGCTAAGTTGTGACAATCAAAAATGTCTCCAGATATTGCCGTATATTACCAGGGGCAGGGGCAAAATCACCCTTGGTTGAGAACCACTGGGCTAAACCATAACTAAAAGTCCCAGTTTAGGCCAGGCTAAACTATATATATTTGATATGCTGCAATTTAAGAATGTTAGTTAGCCCCAGAGCACCAGTAATATCTATTTAATTCAGGTGAGAGCGCACCAACCCTGATCTAAAAATCTCACTAGAAATGGCCCATTTAATCTCTAATGTCATAACACCTCACAGGCAATGGAAACTACTAGATTTCAAGCTTTTTGGAGGGGGAAATGAACAGTTTCATCTTTGTCTTTGTATTTCTTACTGTGCACATAAGAAATGCACAGTAAATGTGTGTTGAAAGAATGAGTGGCTCCCCCCAAATGCCAGCAGAGTGTAGAATGAGGAGCTGCCATGCTCAGCCAGCCATTCTGCATGATCCTTATTCTACAGGAGGAAATGAAGCAAGTGTTTGCCAGTTGGAAGGGTAGAAGGAATTTTTGGGAGGGAGGCTGCCATTACCCTGGCTGAAGTGGAGCCAGGTTAAACCTCTTCTGGTTTAAAAAAAAAAAAATGTCATGGAACATTTAATGACCAGCCATAGCACATCAGAGCCCAGGCTGTGTACATCACCCATGCCCCCCAAGAGCATATAAGAGTGAAAGATTCAATTACTTAAAGTCTTCCATATTCCAAAATTGGCATCTATTTTGGCAGCACGGGATGTGGAAATCTCAGATGTGCATCTGACGTGTTAATCTCCCTAAAATGGTAGCCTCACTGTTTTTCTAGTGTACTTAAAGAGTATGACTTTAAATTGCATTTGAAATGTCTCATTCAGTTGTCCTAACAACTGTATTTTCTCAAAATAAACAGAATCCACCTATATCTGTTGCTGAAGACATGAGTACTACACTGAGTTTGTTTGCATGCATGCTTCATGTTTTATAGGTATTCTTTGAACTAGCCTTGAAACTCAGGACAGTGTTAAATCTAAATCTAAATTATGTCTGATTCATGATATTTGTAACCATTAAGTTCTGAAACGATCACAGTTTGCTTAACGTGAGATGTTTGCCTCTTACCTGGGTAGTTATTGTCATTTAGAAGGAAATCAAGAAGGCTGATGCTACAACCCTGTCATCTAGTCCCATTGCCAACACTTCACTGGGTGTGTCTCCATTTTAAAATAGGTCAATCTTACCAAGAGATCCATTTATTGAGTTTGAATGGTGAGTGCTTTGGAAGCACCACACCTTATTAGGACCAGGTGAAAGGTTCTCTGTTGTTATATCCTTTTGATAATGTTCTTAATTAATTGCCAACTGATGTTACAAAGATCTGAATTCTGAGATCAAAACCAAGGCAAGAACAGTAGAATGGAAAGAGAGTACTTCTATCTCTGCACCTGAAACAAGGCCCAAAATTAGGATTCAGAGAGAAGTCTAACTGTTACTTCAAAAGATAGATTAAAATAATAATAAATACTGGTGTCATCAGCATGGATCATGAATACATACTCCCAGGGTTCCTGATTTTTGTCCCGTGATACACACTCTGTCTTTAAATGAAAAACTAAGACTAGTGAAAAATTTTTAATCTGGGATGAAAAAAGAAAGATTGAGAAGAATGAAGACGTGCTCCTTTTCCAGCCAGTTTCCCTCTGTCTGTGTCTCCCCACTCTTCCATCCAAAAACACCATGCGGAGCAATGTTTTGTGCCCAGATTGAATTTCAGATTTTGAAAGAATGAACAAAACCAATTAGATGTATTTACTCTTGTTGGATTCTGATTTAAAGCTTTGTTTTGTCCTTAGGAAAAATAGTTGGGGTCGGTCGCAGAAGAGTATAGTATTTATTTCTTTGTTTACATTGGATTTTAGTACATATTCCTCCTATTTCCAGACAGAATTTTGAACTGCTAAACAATACAAATTAATGCAGTGCATTTAAAAAAATAGCCCTCCTCTAAATAACACATGTTACCCAACTGTAAGAAGTTTAGTGTTTGACTATTGACAGTTGTCCTCTTTGGCAAAGCATACAATATTGGTGTCCCACCAAGGAAGCTTAATAATGATATACTTCCTGTAGTGAATGGGTTTTGGAAGGAAATCAAAGAATACTTTGGAGCAGAAGAAAAGAAAGAAAGAGGAAAAAGTAGCAGGCACTGAAATGGTACCAAGAAAAACAATCTACCTCCTACTTTAAAAAGATTCCCACTTGATGGGCTTGGTCCCATCAGTTAGTCAGACCAGAACTGAGCTGTGAGCTCACTTACTGTGGACACGTTGGAGAAAATGTCTCAATTCATACCCAGAGCTGCAACATCTGCTTTGAAGGAGAAGCAGTCTATAAATGCAGACGGCCCTTCCCCTGGTCAGCTGGGCTTCACAATCGTGTGAAGGGAGCAGCCCCAAACATGCTCCTCAAACATGAAAGTCAGGCTGGATGCTGGGTGGGATGTGTCCCAAAAATGGGAGAACAACTCCCCAGTGCTTGAACTGCCATCACTATTTCCACTTGGCTTAGCAGTTGACACATTTGGTTAACCATTTTGTTAGCCTCTGGTTAACCACGCATGGTTTGAAAACCTTACGGAAGTGGGAAAGTGTCTATATACGACGTTACCCATATAAAAAACAACCCTACAAGATGGCAGTTTCTTCCTTATCTGCCACATCAAATCCAGACTCTCTCTTGCTAGCATATGGTGAAAAGAAGAAACCACTTGATAATACCCTTTGGTGAAGAATTTATCTGGAAATGAGGGTGGAATGGACAATTCTCTAAAAAAAGGGAATTGAGCTTGTTTTGGGTTTGAAATATTTTGACTCAGTCTCATATTCACTTCTCTTTTACAATTATTCTGCCTTATCATTATAAATTAATAAGTACCAATTTTGGAGCCCTTGGGTAGCACATATTTTCCAGCTCCAACTAGAGCTGACTTCCTTCCCCTCTTTCTGCTCTTCTATATGTCTTCTTCCCTTCCATCTGTCCTTTTGCTTCTTTCCTTCCTCCTTGACTTCTCCACCATGCTCTTTATTGTCCATGAGCTTTCTTCTAACCAGACAAGCTGTCAGGTTGCACCACAAAGAACATCAGGCTCAAATCACTTCTCTATTTACCAAAAAAATACAAAAACACTAATTCAAAGGGATACATGCACCCTGGTGTTCATAGCAGCATTATTTACAATAGCCAAATTATGGAAGCAGCCCAAGTGTCCATCGATAGACGAATGGATAAAGAAGTTGTGGGTGTGTGTGTGTATATATATATATAATGGAATATTATTCAGCCATAAAAAAGAATGAAATCTTGCTATTTGCAATGACATGGATGGAATTAGAGAATATAGTGCTAAGTGAAATAAGTCAGTCAGAGAAAGACAAATACCATATGATTTCACTCGTATGTGGAATTTAAGAAACAAAACAAATGAGCAAAGGGGAAAAAAGAGAGAGAGATAAGCCAAGAAACAGACTCTTTTTTTTAAAGATTTTATTTATTTATTTGACAGAGAGAGAGAGAGCACAAGTAGGGGGAGCAGGGGAGGGAGAAGCAGGCTCCCTGCCGAGCAGGGAGCCCAATGTGGGGCTTGATCCCAGGACCCTGGGATCATGACCTGAGCTGAAGGCAGACGCTTAACCAACTAAGCACTCAGGCACCACAAGAAACAGACTCTTAACTATAGAGAACAAACTGATTACCAGAGAGGAGGTGGGGGGGGGGGATGGGTTAATAGGTGATGGGGATTAAGGAGTGCACTTGTCATGATGAGCACTGGGTGATGTATGGAATTGTTGAATCACTATATTGTACACTTGAAACTAATACAACACTGTATGTTAACTATACTAGGAATTAAATTTTTTTAAAAAGGAATTAAAATTTTTTTAAAAAGAGCTTCTAACATCTACAAAAAAAACAAAAACAAAAACATAATCTTAAAACAAAAATCCTTTTCTCTGCAGTGGCTTCCAAGCAGATGACTTAACATTTTGTCACAGGAATTTCCTGTATCTCCAGAACTTGGGGAGTGATCTTTGTTACCTACCGCAGAGGCTTACTTACTATCTTCAAAGCGCTTTGGTCTCCCTAGAAGGAAGGTACTGATTTAGGGCGAGCTATATAATATTGTCAGCCCCTGGTGAGCAGGTGCTTAAGAGAAATTTAGAGACAGAAATGAAATTGCTTGAGCAGAAAAGAAGACAGATCATGAAAATGATATTTTAAACTTGTTAGAAGATAAATTCTTAGGCCATTTTCAATTAATAAATCCACCAGAAAGCTTTCTATCTGGCATTTTTAGACTGGTGCTCAGTTGTGACAATGTGATTTAAAGAGATGGTTCCACATTCCCAACCCCAGCACCCCCATTATTTGTGTTTAGGCAGTAAAATGGTAGATTTAAATCTCTGGTTCATTGAATTGTACACCAGGGAGACAATAGAAACAAAGAGATAAAAAGGCAGCTTCGCAAGGGCCTGGGATTCCACTCTCAAAAATGTGCCAAACAGTTCATGTATTCTGTTGGTCAGGCCTCCTGAAACCAAAAAGAAAAACTTCAGAGAAAACTCTAAAACTAGAGAAGAGCATAGAATATTGGAAATTTTTCAATACCTATTAGTAATGGAATTTTAAAAATACATGTGAGAACGAACATGATTTGGATGCACATCAGCTCAGAAAGAAGTTGTTACTCACTTTTTGGTTGGCAGTGCTGTGCACCGTCATCTTCTCGGGCAAAATTCACCCACTCTCCTTAAGCTTAACTTTCTGTACACACACCAGCAGCCAGGTTCTCCATGAATTATAAATGACTCCTCTTGGAAATGCCTTAAACGTAGACACACAGGGTGGGGTGGGGTGGGTGTTGATGTTTTGTTGTGGCTTCCCCAAGCCCAGCTTTATTCTCCCTGGTGTGATTTGCCTAAAACACCAAAGATTGTGCTGTGAGAGCTTTTGTTAGCGATGATGCGTCTTCATTTTGAGTCTGACAGGTATCTCCTGATCCTCTCTGCTCAGCAGGACCAGGCAGCTCTTAGGTGGCATCAGGGATTCTTGATGTGCTCAGAGCCTGAGGGCTATTTATAGATGTGCTGTTGGATTGTCCAAGGGCTGCTGAGTTGAGCGCTGTATGATCCAGATCATTCAGAGGCAGATCGGAACTCTCCTTGAACAGTGTAGTAGAACCACCACAAGTTGATTTGGCTGTTGGTCCAGTGACTCTGGACCACTAACACCTGCAAAGTCCAGAAAAGGATGTTAAGCAACACTTCAAGAATCAGAGTTTATTACAGTCTCCCTCTTTCCCCCCTCCACTGTCCGCAATTCCTCTCCCTCCTCCCCTCTTCCCATATCAGTGTTAACACACTTTAGGGAACTCAGGCAGGGGTCAGATCTAGGGGCAAAGGAGACATGGAGAACCAGAAGGTACCATTACCATTTTACCAAGGAGAAAGACAGCATTGGACACACATAGAACATGCTAGATGGACTTGAATATAGATACCAAGGGGCAGGACACCTTTTACTTCACACAATCTACTACCCATAATTAGAGAGAAACCCCTGGAGACTTCTTACTATAATAAGTTTGTGGTCCCCTTAGCCAGACATCTTATGTCTCTAACAGAGACAGCAATACACATCTTGCCATCTTCCCACAACTAGAATGAAACTGGAGGACAACAATGCGGAACACCTCTCTTGGACAAGTCTCCTCAGGACCAGGCAGAGGTGTGTCCACGAAGCCCTACGAATCCCCTGGAGGCCTTTTAGTCAGACTTTCAGACTCAGAAGTTTGAGTATCTGAATTACTGAGAGATGTCCTCTGCTGGTAGGGATGGTGCCCACTCAACACAGCTATCCTCAGCAGGGCGCGGGGCAGGATCCAGCGGAGGACCTGGGGATGTGGTGGTGAGTGGCTGCTTCATCTGTGTAGCACTTCGGCAAGACCTGGACTTCCCACCTCGGGCATTACAGGGACATCGTTCATCATGAGGGTCACCAAGGACTGCTGTACATTAAAAAGGGTATAGTTTATGTAGCTAAAGTTGGCCACTGTCCATCTTGCTTGGGATGATAGGAAGTATCACAGAGAGGAGAAATCCTTTCTATCACTCTTCATTGCACCATGTTTTGCCAAATAATTAAGTCACTCCTCTCAGGAAGGGTCCTGGGATGCACATGTGGAGCGAAGCTTGGGAACTTGAACTCTGAATTCTCTGACTTCTGTGCAATTAAAACCCCGAACTTAATGTTGCATTAGCGTGGATTTTCCATAGCAAGTTACAGATGCAAAGTTCTATGTTTCATATATATTTTTCTAACATATGTTACTGCCTATGTTTCTGATTAAAAGCTCGTCCGAAATAAAATAACAAAGGATTACTTTTTTCCAATAGAACTTTCTTCTTCCATAAAAGCTGGAAATAAGCCCTCACCTAAAATTACCCAGGCTTGCAGGTGCTGGGTTTTTGGGGGTGAGCAGTGTTTGCTAGCAAGACAAAGGGCATTATTCTCCCCACAACCACCACCAGAAGGTGTTCTTTCTGTGGAGAAAATTATAGGCCAGCGCTTCAAAGACATTCCATGGTTAGGTACCACTCCTGGAGACTTGCCGGCAGCAGGCAGGCAGGCAATCAACAAATATTTATTCTAAGCCCACTGTGTATTCAGCACCTTTAAAATTGCCAGGGAAACCAGCCAGGAGGCTGTAATATCTGCTAGAGCCAAGTTAGTACCCAAGGTCATCCCATAGTGCTTAAGGAGCTCAGTGACCTGAAAGGAGCAAGGAACCCTAAAACTATAATAAGGCAATATCTCACCTAGGTATGAGGATATTGATAGAATAAGAAAATGAGACCCATGAAAAGGCTCTTTAACTAAAGCTGATACTTGACAGGTGTCCCCACCCGGTTTTCTCTTAGCTCCCCCTTAACAGACATCCAGCCCCCATTCCTTGCCTCAGTGCATGCACGCGCACACACTCACTACTACCACCATCATCACCATCACCTCTGCCCGGAAGCTAAACCCAACTGGATTGATCAATTCATTGGATTATTTTTTTAATGAACACTTTTTCAAAATAGCCAAAGATGCCAAGATGTGTGGATACAAGGATGTTCATCACAGTGTTATTACAGAGGGGAGGAAGGTAACCGCATGTATGTCCACCGGTTGAGAATTGGGATATAGAGAAAATCCAACACCTATTAGACATGATGTTGAGGTCTTTGGAAGAGGGGGCAGGGATACGGGGACATGGACTTGTATGGTGCACATCATGGCCCGTGCAGAGGTGAACAGACAAGACTCTCACTCTCTTGCATTACGTTCTGCAATCTAGTTCCATTGATGCAACTGAAAGTCACATCAGCTGTTTTGACATGTGCATTACATAATGGTGCTTTACAAATTCACATGAAATTCCTGCATCCTCTGTTATTCCACTAAGTTGCCTTTGGACAGTACTGGGGTTTTGTATGTTTTGTTTTGTTTTGTTTTGTTTTGTTTTTGTTAACCAAGCATAAGATGTTACCCTGATCCCTGTTAAATTTCTCTTTTTAGACTCCTTGATGCCATTCTGCCAAAATCTTTCTTTCTGTATTTAATACTCTCTACCAGCTTTGAATCACACACAGTTGGTGGCTAAGGCTTCTGCATTTTCTCTTTAGTTTTAAGCCAGCTAGAAGATGACAGAGTTGTAGTGAAAAGAGGGAGCCAATGTCTTGCAGAGGAGTCAAATTCCCTGAGACATAGACTAAAAATCTGGCATTGACTGTAGCCATTCTAGGGCAAAATATCTTTTTGGCTTTTATTATTTACAATACAGTGTTTTACTTAAGGTGACATCAAAGTGGGTATTAGTAATTCTCAGACGAAGTCAAGAGTTTCTATTGGCACCCTGTTAAAAGAGGAGATTCCTATTCTGCTTTATTTTTAAAATAGTTTTAATTGACATCCAGGTCATATAAGATCATATAACTATGTAATTGTAAAGTGTACATTTCAGGGGCATCTAGTACATTCAAAATGTTGTGCAATCACCACCTTTACCTAGTTCCAGAATATTCTCTTGGCCCCAAAAGAAAACCCTGTACCCATTATGCAGTCACTCCTCATTCTCCCCTCCTCCCAGGCCCTGGAACCACTAATCTGTTTTCTGTCTCTGTGGATTTACCTATTCTAGGTATTTTGTTTAAATCGAATCATATGAGATATGACCCTTTATGTCTGGCTTCTTTTATTAAACATAATGTTTTTGAGATTCATCCATGATGTAGCATGTATCAGTATTTCATTCCTTTTCATCAGTGATTAATATTCTATTGTGCTTTACTATGAATTTTAAAAGTTGAAAGTAAAACATACTTTAACGCTAAGAAAAAATATTTTTTAATATCTCATTTTGTTATTTTTCATCCGAAGCTGGTTTTACCACCCAGAAAACTACTCCACTCTGCTCCACTAATTATTCCCTATGTCCTTATGGTTTATACATTTTCTTTTTTTTTAAGATTTTATTTATTTATTTGACAGACAGATAGCAAAAGAGGGAACACAAAGAGGGAATGCAAGGGGAGTGGGAGAGGGAGAAGCAGGCATCCCTAGGAGCAAGGAGCTCGATGAGCAGGGCTCGATCCCAGGACCCTGGGATCATGACCTGAGCCGAAGGCAGATGCTTAACAACTGAGCCACCCAGGCGCCCCTATTTATTTGAGAGAGGGAATGTGTGCACACGCGCACGAGAGAGCATGAGCAGAGAGGAGGGGCAGAAGGAGAGGGAGAAGCAGACTCCCCGCAGAGCAGGGAGCCCCACACGGGGCTCAATCCCAGGACCCTGGGATCATGACCTGAGCCAAAGGCAGACACTGAACCGACTGAGCCATCCAGGCTCCCGGTTTATACGTTTTCTTATCCCATTATGTATCCCCATTCCCTGGAGGAGGCATTTGAAACTCAAGGTGACTGCCCAAGGTGATGGAGCCATGCTTCTAAACCAAGACTTCTCACTCCAAGGCTTCTGTTCTTCTTTTGAAATCCTCTGAAACAATGACTTTATTCTATACATTCATACAACTCACTTCTCCTGTAGATTCCTACCTCTTAGAGACTTCAACTCAGATTCTTTCTTTGATGGAATAGGGAGCTCCGGATTCTGCCCTCATTTGTTAGGTAGATTAAGGCATGCAGAGGCAAAGCGGTTTACTTACCTAAAGCACTGAAAGCTGTCTTATAGCAGAATTACGATTAGCTCCTGCTCTCAGAACATCAGTTTGTTCTGAAATTCACTAAAACGTACAGCCTCTTAAAATGCTCACCATCCTGCTGATTTATAAAAGGCAGCCACTGAGTCAAAGAGATGCAGGGAAGTGGTATCTGAAATAAAATAATTCTATAAATGTGCATTCATTAACTTCTTCATTCAATAAGAATTTTCAAAGACTTGCTCTTGCAGAACTGTAATTAATATATGATTTAGATACTAATAGGAAAAAGGCTGGCAGGGAAATTTCTAAGATTTCTCTCTGGGGCTTGTTTGGCTTTTTAACCACCACAGTTTAACGTATCACCTAACATTTAGGTCTGCTTTTCCTCGTTTTAGAAGTTATATCCACAAGTGGAAAATGGGAGAGTGAAATCGAACACCAAATCTTTTCCTTGCTTTTATTAAAACTGATGAAGTTCTACTTTTCTGAGGTTATCATTCTTATTTGTGAGATGTCCTTGCATTGTTTTCCAGTGTACTATTGATTTATAATACAATTTCTTTGTGTTTTTTTTTTTACTAATTACATTATCTCTAACATCTTCAGAGTTAATACTTTTTAGTGACAACATGACAAAGAGTATGAATATTTTTTCCTTCTCGACTTTATAGCATCTTACCCTTCCTGGATCATCTCTCCTTCCAACTTGGTAGCCTTATTTGAAATTTATTCACCAAACCAAACCTAAAGCAGATGAATACTTAAATTATGAAACCATCAGAGCTAAATAAACCACTGAGTTACATTATGAAAGTTTTGAAAGAAGCATATTTTATTCTAAGCGATTAAGCTAGGTATAATTTTAGTTAATTATCTCAACAGTGATCCTGAACTAAAGGTGGATTTTAAGATCCACGACACTATCAGATATAGGATCATTTTCAATGGATATCCTGAAGCTCAGATGTGAATCTGGGCATTAAAACTATTTCTAGGGCCACCTGGGTGGCTCATTCAGTTGAGTGGCCAACTCTTGATTTCAGCTCGGATGGTGATCGCAGGGTCCTGGGATTGAGCCTTGCATCGGGCTCTGTGCTCAGCTGGGACACTCTGCTTGGGGATTCTCTCTCTCTCTCTGTCTTCCATTGCCCCTCCCCCTGCTAGTGTTCTCTCTCTCTCTCTGAAATAAACGAATCTTTATAAAAAAATTGTTTCTATCTTGGCAAAATAAAGCTCTAAGTTTATGTTACTGACTTGTGGCACTATGTGACAGGTCTCTTTCTGCCCGTCCCTATCTCTCCTCAAGTTTGGGAAGTATTGGGGATCCCAACTGGCCATATAATAGTCATAAAATTCAGTTGATAAATATCAGGTTTTGTTTTTTGATTTTTTTGTTTTTTGTTTTTGTTTTAGTTTTTTCCTAATTCAGAGACTTAAAATCAGAAATCCTTGACACCCAGAGCAAGTCAGTAGTCACTGACCCTGCAAGCACGCCTCTGGGGAAGGCACCCGGGCCCACACCAGTGACCAGAGGGACCGTTCAGAAGCCTGTGTTGACCATCTCACCTGATCAATTATGTTTGGGGAAGAGAAAGAAAGAAGAAATTACATTTCGAGCAATACCTTGGGGAGGCCGCCGATGGCAATTATCCTCTATTCGAAACGAAATATGAATACGGATTTTGCCCTGTTTTTATATAGACAGCCTCTTACTTGTGGTCAACTCCGCAACACTACATTTTGATGTTATCACATTCTTCTCTGGAACAAAACCCAACAGCCGTTTTTAATGAAAACCTTTCTCCAAAGAATGCTCCAACCTTCCCCACTCCCACCCAGCTGAATTTCAAATAATGTTTAATTCGGCTTGGCTTTCAGAGTCTGTAGAACATAAGCAATCGGCTGTGCTGAAGATGGAGAAGAAATGTTTTTACAGTTCCACAAATGTTTCTAATTGGCAAGAGCGTGTTGTTAATGGGAGATAAATTGCCTGCGGTGGGTGTGGGTGGGTGTGTCACGTGTGTGTGTGCTCACGCAGGCCCACATGCAGGCACCCAGGTGGCGGTAATGACGGGCGCCTGTACCTGGGCTTCACCAAGTGCCCCGCACTGAGAACTGTCCAGAGCTGAAGATTCAAGAGGGGGATGGGGGGGGGGAGCCCCGGTTGCAGAGCAGAGGATGGGACGAGGTCGATAGCTGATTTCTGACCGGGACTCAGATCCTGGGCAGCGGGCCCACCACTCTCCCATCAGGAACAGTGAACAAGGATCTTGTAAAATACACAGACCGAAGGAAAATGACCCTTAGTGACTGAAACCAGCTGTGTCAGGCTTCTCGCTGTCTCTCCTGATTTGCTCTCTCAAATAAATGGATGTGGTAGAGGATGAGAGAAAGTAAACAGAATCATTTTTTCTCTCTTGCAGCCACACCTCAGTAAGAGCCCTGGTTTTTATAGCTGAAAAATATATGTTTATTTGCTCATTAATTTTCCACTCTCTCCCTTGCCTTTTCTTGGCATTGAGTAGAATGTTATTTAAAACAAGACACAGTTCAGCTTCAAAAAGAAAAATCATTCTGCAAAATACAGCTTGGACTCATTTAATGGTTATTCATCATCCCTGAAAGAGTGGGGTACAAATATCTATATTTGGTATACTTTAATGATTTAGACTGCAATGATCCGTGTTGGCACGAGGATACAGGGAAGCAGTAGGCTCTTTAGGACTTTCAGAAGTGCCCCAATCATTTATTGGCACTGCTTTCCTTCAAAGAGGACACAGGCTGGTGCTTGGACGGTGGACTCAACCCCAAGGCCTGAGGTTCTCTAAGGGATGTTTGAAAGTCTTCATTTCCTCGCTGAAGTGTGTGTTTTCTCCTCCGTGCTGAAAAAGCTTTGGTTTTATGTGTCTTCCATTTCCTTCAGGTAGTGGCAAATAATGATGTGCCTAACGCAGTGCCTGGCACATAGTAGAAGCTCCATCAATATTTGTTGAGGGAATAAATAGGTAAATGGAATGTTATGAGCCTTGCTAGTGTTACTGTCTTGGCGTGAAATATGCAAGAATAGACTTGAGGCAATCAAGTAATTTCCCTTAACAGGACAAGCTAATTATTTGAGATGAAGATCTGGTGCATGGTATTTATTTGTCAGGCTCCATTTGCTCCTAATTAAAGGTGGAAAACTTGTTTGTATCATTGGAGGGGTGACATAGTGACCCACTACTAAGCCGCTTTTCAATTTTCCGTACCGCTTTTCCAAGGAAAAGGTATCAAGAGAAAGTGAAGGAACATTCCTTTTGTTTCTTTACGTTTTATTTTTTCTGTTATCATTTTTGGGAGGGCAGGCCGGGTATGGAGCCTGAAGCTCTTTTGATAGTACTTCTACCGCGTCTGCCTCCATGACTTCTCTACTCTTTTCTGCTGACTTTGGTTGACCGATGAAATCATCCTCCCAGACAGATAGCACCTGCAGCGATCCAAGATGAAAATGCTGCATCCTCATGAGCCTCAGAAGTTTCTTTCATTCATTCATTCATTCATTCATTCATCTGTACAGTTATTCCAAAAATATGAATTTAGTGCCTACCATGTACCAGGCTCTGCGCTAAAGCTGTGACTTTAACAACTGAGCAAAATCCAACATGGTTCCTGCTCTCTGGAAGCTTACGGTCTGGAATCGTTGATGGATATGAATTGAATAATCATATTAAAAATCTTAACTACAAACTGAATTAAAAAGAGGAATATGGCCCTACTGGGACCAGGCAATGGCAGGAATTGATTTTGACCAGGAGACCAGGGAGAATTTTACTAAGGAGGAGCCAAGAGCTAAGAGCTATAAAATGTCTGAAGAGGGGCGTCTGAGTGACACAGTCAGTTGAGCGTCCCACTCTTGGTTTTGGCTCAGGTCATGTTCTCATGGGTTGGGGGACAGAGCCCCGCATGAGGCTCTGGGCTGGGCAGGTGGGGAGTCTTCTTGAAGATTCTCTCCCTCTGCCCCTCACCCCACCCATGGGCACTCTCTCACTTTCTCCCTCTCTAAAATAAATAAATAAATCCTTTTAAAAATAAAAATAAAATGTCTGAAGAAAGGGAAAGAGCATTTCAGGCAAGAAGACTATCAAATGCAAAGGCCTGTGGAGCCTGGGTGGGAAGAGCAAGGGCTGATGGGAAGGTAGGGCCACACCCCTCAGTGTCTATGCATAAGCCATAACGTCCTCTGAACATTAGAAAGACCAAAGGGTCATAAACCCAAGGATGAGGAGGAAGTGGGAACAGGAAGAAGGGACACATGCACTTTATCAGATTGGTGGGGGGAAGGCGGGAGGGGGGAATACAAGTATCCATTCTTCACAAATGTAACAAGGGAGGTGATCATTGTAAGCCCAGGATCTTTTGCTGCACTGGAGCTTCCTGGAAATTCTTACATTCACGCTTCTGTCTGCCACGTTTCAGAAAGAGTTTATCTGGATCTTCACTGTGTGCTAAGTAACCATGCGCTGGACCATGCACCAATGGCATCTGGTCTTGTCATTTTATCGTAGACCTGTCTCTTCTTTCTGCCTTTCTTTTGATGATAAGGAGGTGGCATAACATAGTTTATAACTGTTTTTGGCAAATGTGTATGGTATGCCTTCCGGCACCTTCTTTCTTGGTTTAGAGAACAGGCTGTGGAGGTAGCATGCCTCTACACCTCTCCAGTGGTGTGTGAGCTTGAGCAGGGGGCTTAGCCTCTCTTTTAGCCTCGCAGGATTGTTCTAAGGATTAGGTGAGACTGAGGAGTGGTGTGCAGTGAGTGCTCAAGTAATGCCAGCCATTGTTATTAGCTAGATTCACTCATAGAGAAAGGTGTCGAAGATATACTGTTAAGGAGGACAAAGGCAAGTTACTTGGGGGAGTGGAGCTTAGCGGGAAAAGGGTAGGCAGGTGGCTTTTAGTCTTTCACCCCATATTCTTGTAGGAGTTGGTTTTTTTTACTACATAGCTGTATGTTTTCATAATAATGAAACTACAAAGAATAGTTGAGGAAGTTTATCAATACTACCCGATTTCAAAAAACAGCCAAAAAACAGTGATTTCAATATAATCTTTTTCATAATTTTCTTCACCCTTAAGTTTGGAGATGTCATTTGGAAACTTTTCTTGGGATAAAGAAACATGTATCTGAAGTCCAGCAGTTCATTTTATTTTATTTTTTACTTCTTTTGCTTAGGTTATATTCAAATAAGAATCTTTAAGTTCCATGCTATTATTATCCCACTGTGATGAAATTATTCTACTTGTTCCTCCACCTCTTTCCCAGGGATTCAGGAAGCTTAACTTCTTTGGGATTACTATGATGAAGGTCAGTAGCTGATACTCATGAAAGAGGAAGCAAGTAGGCTTAATGGTCACTGAATCTGGATGTAGGAAATGTTTTCAATGATTATCTAATCTTAGGATAGAGTCTGTCACATATCCCCCTCCCTCTTATTTTATTTTTCTTTTACAAGTGGAGGTTCTTGGGCGCCTGTGTGGCTCAGTCCATTAAGCATCTGCCTTCGGCTCAGGTCATGATCCCAGGGTCCTGGGATCGAGTCCCGCTTTGGGCTCCCTGCTCAGCGGGGAGCCTGCTTCTCCCTCTACTCCCTGCTTGTGCTTTCTCTGTTGCTATCTCTACCTCTCTCTCTCAAGTAAATAAATAAAATCTTAAAAAAACAAACAAACAAACAAGTGGAGGTTCTTTGTGTTTAACTAAAGATTTTGATGAATTCAGTTGGTATTTATCAATAGCTTACTCCACCCAGTCAAGAGTCATTAATATTGTACAGGGCTGGAGCATGGTTGCTTTGACCCTCATTTAAATAAAACTCTTCCTTTTTGCAGTGATTGCACAACACTGTCATTAATCAGATAAGAATACAAATCAGGAGAGAACTTTGAGTCCCCTAGCAAATACTTCATGGAGCCTGTGTGAGCTTGCCAACCAGACTATCATCACTGCAGAAGATACGTTTCCAAGGAATAACTGTATTATACAGTACTTAGCACATTGTGCCCCTCAGGATATGATGATAATTGCCTGTGTACAAGAAAAGGCAATTCTGAAGAAACTGTGACTAAGTTGATTACCAACTGATTCTTTAAATCGGGACCAGCAAACCATGGCCCGTGGGCCAAATTTGGCCCCCTGCCTAATTTTGCACAGCGCATGAGCTAAAAATGGTTTTTACATTTTTAAATGATGAAAAATCTAAAGTAGACTAGCATTTCATGTCATGTGAAAATTATATGGAATTCAAACTTCCTGTTCCTGAATAAAGTTGTGTTAGAACACAGCATGCTCATTGATTTACACACCGTCTACAGCTGCTTTTGCCCCAAAAGAGCAGAATTCAGTAGTTGTGACAGAGAGCATAAGGCGTGCAGTAGTAAAAATATTTACTACCTGACTTTTTATAGACAAGTTTGCTGATCCCTGCTTTAGATTCAGGTAGAAGTTATTTGTGTGCACGTCTGTATGCTTGTTAATGGATAATGCTTTTGTGTTAGAAATATGCCCGGTGATATGGCCGTCAAAAAAGCTGTAGAATGCAATCCAAATCTTTCCACGTCCCTCACTTCCTTCCCAAAATCAGAAGAAAGTTATTGTGTGAGAAAAATTAGGTTATCAGGAGGGACTATGAGAAATATCATGGTAACAAATCGAGAAGATCTACCTACTGCCTCCGAAAGTTATAGATCATGAATCCAATTTGAAGTCCTAAAATAACATCAATACTATTCCTGTACCCTGAAATTTGAAGTTATTTCCTCTTTGTATTCGAGAAGTCTTTTGAGAGGAAGAAATCTTTTATTCTTGTGAGCCTTACAAAACACAGTGCTGTATCAGATGAGCTCTTTGTTCAATGACATTATCATATTGGTTTTATTTGGTTTATATTTACATTCAGCTGCCAATAGGATACGATGAATAATCGATAGTAGGAAATTAGTAGGAAATACCTTTTAGTAGACTGTCTAAATCTTGACAGGGTATCCTGCTCATCTGCCGTGACTGTTGAATTAACATTTCCAACTGACATTGACCCTCCTGCCTACTAAGATATATATGGAAATTTGAAATTAATATAAAAGTCATACCGCCAACCAATAAACAATTACTAGCAGTAGTACCATAACATAGAATGGAAATATGAGTCCTTTTGATTCAAAATCCCTCTTCTGTACACGACTGACCTCAGTTGTCCCCTCTTGTTTTGTTCTGTTTCAGAGGTTGAAGGCCGCGTTGACTCACCACCCAGCTGCCATGTCAAATGGGAATATGAACACCATGGGACACATGATGGAAATGATGGGCTCGCGGCAGGACCAGACGCCACACCACCACATGCACTCACACCCGCATCAGCACCAGACACTGCCAGCCCATCACCCATACCCGCACCAGCACCAGCACCCAGCACACCATCCTCACCCTCAACCCCATCACCAGCAGAACCACCCACATCATCACTCCCACTCCCACCTTCACGCACACCCTGCACATCACCAGACCTCGCCACACCCACCCCTGCACTCCGGCAACCAAGCACAGGTAGACCCTTTTATGATCTCTTTCCCCCTTGTTGTTACCAGTGTGAGCTCTAATGCAGGGTTCATTGGCAGCAAACTGGTTTGATGAGCTTGGGTGTTCTGTCTCACACGTGGGGGAGCTCTGTTCTTTCTTAGGAAATAATGGCATCCTGTAAGACCCTCCCAGATCCTAGTTTCTAGAAATAATATGATCGATATCAGGTCTAGTCTCCGGGGGCAAATGTAAACTTCAGTTCTCCAAAATCTGTTTTTTTGCAGTGTGTTACAAAGGTAACTCTAAAAAAGTAATACTGATCGGAGGATTAGGAAGAATTGAAGCATCTGAAGAAAGATGTGAATAAAGAATGAGAAAAATAAGTTAATTCTAGCCATGGTTTTAACTGCAGTGCTTTACAACATAGAGACTCAATTTTGGCACCTGTAAAATGAAAGTTAAATACAATGGGCAGTCTTCTGAATAACACTAAATGCTAAAAAGCTAAAGAATAACAGTTCCAGGCAGACAAAGGAGCTCGGTAATGGATGATAGGCCATAAGGTGCTGTGTAAATGAGGAAGAGAGGTGACTCATGCCACCTAGTGTGAAATGTGTTGGAGGGAGCAGAGAGCCAAGCTCTGTAGATGGTTGGTTCTAGAGAAAGGCCAAATCCCAGGGGTGGAGAGTCACCAGAAATGGCTAGAAAGAAAGCCAGCATTTAGACACAACTGAAGGAGGGTTGGGGGACCAGGCAGACGTTATGTCACCCAGCCCAAGAAGAGAGGCGGGTCCGTGTACCCGAGTAAGTTTTAGTAAGTGGATGAAGGGCATGTCTAGGAGCATGGCTAGCCCTAGACACTTTGGATCTTCAAGCAGGATGACCTTTGTCAGTCCCCTCCACCCATTCCACACTGCCAGGTTCCAACCAGTTGGGTCAGAATGGTGTTGGGAGCTTGGAATCGCCAAATAACACTTATTCACCATCTCCTCCATCATCTGCCTCCAGACCTCACCCAAGGCAGTTTGGGAGCTTTAGAACCCTCTCCTCTAACACACACCAAACTTGGACGGCCATCCACAAAATGGGTCATTCACAAGCAACTCTCTGATCTGTTCAATAGATAAGCTTATTCATTAGGTCAGCTTACTTTTGCAAAGGTAGTTAGAGGAATTCTATATAGCAAGTAAGAGTGCAGGCTTTGGAGTGAGAAATCTGTAAATTCTTTTCCCACCTTACTTGCTGTGTGACTGTGGTCAGTTAGCTAAACTCCCTAAGCCTCAGTCGTCCCATCTGCAAAATGGGGTAATAATAGACAAAACTCATCGACTTTTAGGAGTATTAAGAGAATGTCTGTAAAGCCCTTGGCACAGGAATCAATACATGTTAGCCATGATTAATTCCAAACTGAAGTAATATGATAGACGTTTAGCAAGTAGTTCAGCAATAAAATGCCGTCCAAAGCATCTTTTTAGTCCAACGCCATAGTAGGACATGGAGACAGTTAGAAGGGACAAAGAAAACTAGAAGTGCAAAGATAGGCAAGTAAATTCACATGTGTACTTACTTTTTTAAGGAAAAGGATAGCATCAAGTTTTGGTTGCCTTGTCTGCTTAGTTACTTCACAGACAAGTTTAACCGTTAGTTGAATATAAAAGCCATTCATTAGCTAATTACCAATTAGCCAGTTGCCCTCCATTTCAAGTCAGTAAGTGGCCAATTGTATATGCAATTAGTTAATTGCATTATAATTAGCTACACAAACAGTTGCTTTTTAATCCCATACTGAAGGGCAAGAGTATAGGTTGTTCTTGTTAAAGTTTGAACAAGATCATTCAGACAATATTCAAAATGCCACTCTTAAATTATGTGAACTTGGCTGATTACTGATATCTTGTCATATTGCTTAAGCATACGATGATTAGAGCATTAGGAACAGAAGTTTATTAAGGCCCTCCCAACTGTGAGATTCTAATATGACTTGGAATAAATTTGTCTTTATGAAATAACAATTCATTATTTTTTTATCAAAATCTTCAGAGCATCTATGCCAACAGAATTCTATTTTAAAAATAAAATAAGTAACAATAATTACCAGGGACATAAATTCTGGTCTTAGGGTTGCATTTGCACTTTCTCCTGGCTTCTTAGGGTTCTCTTGCACGTAAGGATGTGATTTCGGAGTCCTGGTGTCCCTCCTCAGTCACTAGGAATTTCTCTTATCCAAACTACACTTTGAACCCTGAACCTGGACTGAGCCTGAAACTACCACATAACTTACCCCCTTGGGAAAAGGCACAGAAGTGTCAGAGATAAAGGTTGGTTGAAGTTGGGGTGGGAGAATACAGTGTCAAATGCAAGGTCTTGGCAATGGAGATTCAAACCGTTTTGCTTACTTGAGAATCTTGTCCAGACATCACAAATTCTCAAAAAGAAATGGTACAGGCAAAAGTGGCCAGGTTCACAGGTTCCTTCCTAATGCTTTGCTTTGAGGTAGTTAGCTCAGCAGCTAGCATCTGAGATGACAAGTGCTAAACCTTTGCCAGTAACAAGGATTACATCTTCACCAGCCACTTCAACAATTAATTCATTTTGTTATTTCTCTGTGATTGGGAGGAAAGGAATCACCAATAAGCAGTTTTAGAAAATGACTCTGGTTTAAATAAAATTACCAAGATGCAATCCAACTTCAGTCCTGAGCCTGATTCTTCTACAGTGAGTCATATTAGCTTTGATAGAGCTTAGGATTAAAATATATCACTTTCAGTCAGCCAACGTCAACCAGTAGCCATTATTAGTGCAATTACAGTCATTCTGATTGATTTCAATCATAGAACTGGAATGTGGTAGGAAAGGTAGCTGCACTTTCTTTTAAACACTTTTTCTGCCTGTTATTTCTGTAGGTTAAATGTCTCTTGTAAAACAGCTTTATAGATATTATAGCCATAAGCCTGAGTGACTGAGAAATGAGAAGGGGAAAAAAAAAAAAAACACCCTTTATTGAGAGTGAAGAAAGGGGGAAGGAGTGCGGTGCATTAGGGAAAGCATTAGGTGTCCAGACACATAAAGAGTCAGTCTTGGAAATTTCACTCAGTGCTGTGTGTCTGCCTCATGGAGGGAAATAAAGCTATATGGGCAGGACTCTCCAAAGCTTTAGGCACTGCTGAGCCCCTTGCAGCTCTTAGAAGGAATCTGTAAGTATAGTAACACTTTTTGATGAAGTGCTTTGCCACTCCTAGGGTTTCCTTACAGTGTAAGTATCTGGTGATTCCCAGCCACCCCTCGCTGTAGCACAGACAGGTGTATTACGGGGCTCAGGGTTGCTCCGGGCATCCATTGCATAGGCCCCGCTTCCAGCCACCTGGAAAGGCCTGTCTCCGGCAGATCTCCAAGCAGCAGATAGACCCATCTGGAATTTGCCGGTCCAGCTGGGCCCTTTGCATTAAGAACTCTGAAATGGCAAAAACAGGATTTCAAGCTGCTTTCTGGGCTTCAAAGGGTTCATTTGGTAGGAGTCACAGTGGTAATGATGTCCCGGAGGTGTGTTCTAGCAACACGGTTTTAACACCAGGAAAACGAAAGTTCAAAACCTGCCCAGAAGGAGTTTTCTACAGATGACAGAAGACTCGTCAATATTGTGACAATAGCCCTGATCTCTCTGTTGTCACCTGAAGCCCTGCATTGGCACGTTAAACCTTTATAAAACGCACCTTAAATAAAACATGTTTAACATCTGAAGGAGAAAAAAAAAAATATTTCCTCTGCCATGATTCAGCCAAATGCCTGTCAGGGAAAAATCTGTTTGACTCTGTTTCACAAGTCATTTCTGTGTCTTGCCAAAATATCACAGAAGATAGTTTGGCAGTGCTTTTTCTTTTCATGAGCGTGATTTCACTGTTGACTTCGTTCTTAGAAAACAAGTTCGATCTGCTTACTAAAGCAATCGGCTCTCTGTGCTTTGTGTTCCAACACCAGCTCGGGTTTCCTCTCTCACCAGCACGTTCCTTCTCTGTCCCCATCCCCCCGCTCCGTCTCGTGCCCACAGGTCTCACCAGCGACACAACAGATGCAGCCAACCCAGACAATACAGCCGCCCCAGCCCACAGGGGGGCGCCGGCGAAGGGTGGTGGACGAGGATCCCGACGAGAGGCGGCGGAAATTTCTGGAACGGAACCGGGCGGCTGCCACCCGCTGCAGACAGAAGAGGAAGGTCTGGGTGATGTCACTGGAAAAGAAAGCAGAAGAACTCACCCAGACAAACATGCAGCTTCAGGTGCAGGCCGCTGTCTCTTTCCTCGGGACTCAAAGGCCCTGTGTACGGTTGGCATTTCCTGCCCCCGGCAGGCGCTTGTTCACCTAAACAGTAATACCACAGAGCAACTGCATGCAGGCTTACTTACTCCCCAAGCTTTATTCGCGCCGGGACACTGCACAAAACAAAATAAGCATTCAGTTTTAAATCAACCTGCCTACAAAGCTCTGAGCAGGGAGAACCTGCCCAACTGAGTTATAGGGCCGTGAGCACAGGCTTTGGTCAGATGGAGGTTCACACTCTTGTTCAGCAATTAGTTGTGTTTGACCAGGCCCTCAGTTTCTTCATCTATAAAATGGGAATAATAACCTCATAGAGTCGCTGGGAGTCATAAGTGAACTAATGTCTGCAAAGCAGTTTCCCCGGTACCTAGCACATAATAAATCTTCAGCCCAACGGTAGTTCTTTATATTCACCAGGAAGGGGGTTGCTTTGCCTTCCACCAGATTACCTCTGGTTTGGTTTAATGGAGGAAAGGAACGTTTATGGTTATTATTTTGCTCTAGAAGAAAAGACATTATTCCCATCTCATATGCAAACTCAACAAGATTTGAATCTTGTGGGATTTTTCCCTTTCGTGGGTGGCTCAACAGGGGACATTTTTCTAACAAGGCCCCTTCTGGGTGCATTTGAGAGAAGGGGAGAAAAGTCTAGTACCAGGGCCTCTCCAGCAGACTGCATGCTATACAAATGATTCGTTCAGGGAATCTGTTCTCCCATGAAAAGGAATGCCCTCTCCACCAGCAAAGAAAGAGCAACTAAATAGATTACATGACAAGTATGCAGAGAGAGCAGTAAGAGTTAGGGATTGTAGCCCGGTGCTTCTAGGAGCAGAGAGAAAGGCTGAAGAGTGGAGGGAAGGGGGAAAAGATTGCCCCAAATAGGGAGGATCTGTACCTTAGTAGTTTGTAGGCTCCCTTCCCCCACCTGGTTCTCTGTACATCCTTAGAAAGGAACAGTAGGGGTGCCAAACCCGCAAAACTTTTGCATATTCAATGCATTCAATGGAAATGGCCTTGGAGTAGCCAATGTATAAATTGCAAATATATAAAGAAATTTTGGGTTATGCATGGACTGCATATGGATGGTCTCATTTTCCCCTAAATTTATCATCCTTTTTGTGATAGACATGAGAAAGAAAATGGGAAACATATATAGCAGATATGGGGGAAATACAGTAAGCAGTCCTCCCAGTGGCTTCTATGTGCATGAAGGTGGGAGCTGTGTTTTATCTTATTGCCTTCTCCCCCCTACTCTCTACCCCCTGTTTCTAGTATAGTGTCGAGCTAACCTGCTGAGTCCCTGAGTGTCTACACTCAATATCTCCTTGTTGAATAAATGAATGAGTTCCCTATCTCTGGAGTGTCCAAGCACTGACTGCCTGACCACTTGGCCAGGATGTGATTGAAGGGAGTCAAGCCACAGTGGGATGGCTGGACTCTAACACCGTGAAAGTCGTTGCAACTTGAAAATCTGTAGTTCTAGAATCCCCACAGCCACAGTGGTATGTGAGAAGCTTTTAGGTAGAAGATGGTAAGCACTTTTAACATTCAGAGTAATCATGTTTTTATGTTTATGTGTATTGAAAAATGTAATTAGAACATCAGGACTTCAGTTTCATAGATACTCTTGGTAAGGATGAGGCTAAAATATTAAATAATGAGTTAATTTGTACAAACATGTTAAGTCAATAAAAACTCTGGTGCATGTGGATCTAGCAAATATTACAGCCACTGGCTCTGCAATGACCGAAGTGCGGAAATCCCTGGAATTTGCTACCAGTTCTGAGGTTTGCAAGAGGACCGTGAAAATGGGCAGGATTTCTCAATCTTGGCACTATTGAATTTGGGGCTTGATAATTCTCCATTGTATCCTGTTCATAGTAGATATTTAGTAGTATCCTTGACCTCTACCCACTAAATATGAGTAGCACCCTCTACCCCACTCCCAAGTTGTGACAACCAAAAAGTCTCCACACATTGTTGGATATCCCCTGTGGTGGCAAAATCAGCCCTAGTGATTGAGAACCACTGCCTTAGATGAAGGAGCCATGAATAGCCGGCTGGCACATATCAGATGCCAACAAATGTTTAAATCAGTTTTAACTAAAATGAGTCCTTGCAGAAATATTTCAGCGTATTGACTATGGTGCTGGAGCTTGAAAACAGAAAGAGATCATAGCAGAGATCCAGGAAAAGTGAAGATGCTGGTCTACCTTGTGGTCAGATATGTTCATGACTTGGCATATGCCTCCATGTTATTGCTCTTACAAAACACATAAGGTAAATTTACCCTTTACGAGACCCTAATCCATTAATTTCCACCACTCTTTAGAACTATACATGGCTAAGGAAAAAAGATATTAGAATTCTAGCCCCCGAAAACGAGGGGGAAAAAAGTTCTATTTGGTCTATCAACAGGCACCAGTATTTTTGGTTGCTAAAGGAGTGCCCAAGGGAAGGAAGGGACAGTCTCTGAAAAGACTAAATTCTTTGTGTTTTCCAACCACTGCTTTGCTTCAGAGGGACAGAAACCACAGCCGTTCCGTGTTTTCAGTGATGCTGAGTGCTCTGCATCATGCCTTGTGATGCTGGAGCGGATATGCAGATTCTGCTACCTTTGAATGACCCTTTCCCTCCTACTGGACCTTTGTCAAAAGAAAAAGGTGTCTCTCTTGAGGCTGGTCCAGTGAGCCAAATTTTAAGTAAACAGAAATGGAAGGTGCTAAGCAAACAAACTCTAGCCAAATGGAATATCCAAGGTCTGGATGGCCAGCTGCCACTTTTGAGTTGTTTTTCAGCTTAGAACCTTTTAGCTGGGCTGCAGAGTTTCAGATTGGAAAAAATCAGACCTAAGAAAACAAAATCAAACTCCCAGACTTCATTTCCTTGTCTCACAACAAATCTGTACCCAAGAGGTCAACACAGGTATAGGAATTGAGGGAAATACTAGAAATCACACGATCTGACATTTTTGTATAGGGAGAAACTGAGGCCAGGGGGACATGAGGGTCTTCCTGAAAGTCACACTAACAGCACGTAGTAGGAGGAGGACCCAGGCAAGTCTTCTCTTGACCCAACCCACTGCTCTAGGATCTTTCATTGTAGAGAATTCTTAAACTAAAGGAACCCACGTGCTTTTCTCTGACAGAGTAGCTAAGATCAGCTCTGAATTCATCAGCAACTGATGGGGTGCTCAGTGGATTGTTTGTGTGCAGCAGACGATATGGAAATCATCTGGTCGCCCATGGAAATAATTGCTTTTTTTTTTTTTTTTTAGTGCAAAGACACATGGCCTAAGTCGCTGCTGAAATTTTAGACACATGAGCCCAGGTTTGGGACTTGGCAAGGGAATAGGCCAGATGGGAACTGTTGCCTTACAAATTGAAAGTCCTTTGTTTTAGCGTGAACCAAACCTAGCCTCAACTAATCTACAAAAAAGAAAAAAATAAGTGAGGAGGGGCTATCTTGTAGGGCCCATTTTGATCATTATTTTTTTGGCACAGACTACTGCTTGCATCAAAAAGCATTCTGGGTTTATCATATTAACAAAATGACATCCCCAAAGCGAAAAACTGCAAATGCAGCTATTAGGGACTTCTTGGAGTACTTGTTTAAAGTATGTTATTATGGGGTTGAATGTCTCTAGAGGGGCACTACTTCATCCCCCAGACAACCTTATGGGTGAAAGAACAGATTAATCCAACTGCATCTAGCCTCCGACAGTCCCTATCTCAATGGCTAACTGCTTTAGGGTAGCAAACCCAAACGAGGTTCAAAAAATGAAAAAATGAAGGGCTGTTTCAACAGGATAATTCATACCTGATTATTAATACTTGGCTTTTGTAAAGTACTTTCATACAAAGACCTAGAACAATTACTATAACCCACGCAGGGGAGTAAAAAAAACATTGGTGATTTGCCTCAATTCTTAAAGCAAGGTAATTCAGAGTAAGAAGGTGCCTCCGGAAGGCCTGGTTTTTATTTCCCTACTAGAGCTGCAGGCAGCATTTTATTTCTTTCATGCATTTTGAAACATTTGCTATCTGGTGATTCTCTTCCAAAATGAATTCAAGGTGATTCTACTTGTGTTCCCTTCAAAAGGGTTTTTATTTAAAATCTAGTCTGGCATCTCCTTTGGCAGTCAGCGTGGAGACTGGAAGATGATTATGCATGCGCACGGCCCACGGTCCACCCTGCTTTCTCTAGGGCAGTGATTCTCAACCTTTCTTAATCCAAAGCCTCCCCTGTGGAATCTGATGAAGGCTCGACAGGCCCTGTCAACAGTGTGGACCTCTACGAGGATGCGAGCTTGTGTGCTAAACCAAAACTGTGGCTAGAGCTTCGCAATCTGCCCTGATAAGATTTGGAAGCACACAAACTGTGCTCCCTCAGGAAATGCGAGACTCGAAATATAAGCCTATCTGAGAATACCAAAAGCAGTTAACTAATGAATAAAAAGTAAAGATCGAGTCCTTCGTTCGATTATTAGGTAGTTAGCTTTCTCCATAGAAGGCAAAACAGAAACACTCAAAGAATAAACAACTATGTTGCCGGCGGGAACTAGAGAACTAGTCCCACCATCTTGTTTTACGTTAGTTTGATGTGGCAAGTGGGGAGGCCCAGCCGTATTATTCTGAAACCCCTGTTGAGAGCTCTTTTTCCTGCTGGAAGCTGCCCCATGAATTTCTGTTGCTTCTGTGGCCATTAGACTTTGATTTCATCCTCATCAGCATCGTGATTACGTGTGTACGATCTAAACAAGAGGCTGTTTGTTCTTCTTTATGGAGAATATTTATCAGCATCACTTTCCAACCGTAAGATAACTAACATAATTACTAACACATTACTTTAAGAAATATATCCTTATTCACATATATCTTTCGGGTTCCTACACTTTTACAGACCCTCGAAATCCTAGGTCCTCAGTTCCTATACTTACAACGTATAAAGTGCTTTGCTATCCATAGACAAAAAGTGCCACTCAAGTCATCTATTTTGTACGGGGCTTTGACACATACGCTGTTCATAGCGGTGATTGGCACTGTTTTATTGTGACCTCTCATGGAAGCAAAAGGTTTATTGTGAAACAATTTGGGGTGTGCCAAGGATTGCAGGCAGTTAGCTCCTTGTGATTGTAGAAGCCCAAAGAACGGAATTCAAAGTGTTTTTTTAAGGAAGAGGCCATGAACACTTTGTGCCTAGGAGATTGAACACGGCCTAGAAAAGGTGGGACGGAGCAGGACACAGTTGGGGAAAAAACGGAGACTAAAATCAATCTCTCCAAGATGGCCACCAGGTGGGATTTTTTTTCTTTTTTCTTCTAGAAGTGTAAGAAAGCAAGAGAATCTTGTTTTATGTCTTGTTTTGTTTTATTTTCCTTATTTGTTGTTTCCTAGGTCACAGAAGAAATGTGTGGGAGGATTTAGTAAAAATTGGAGCTTGACTCCATTTTCTAAGAAAGAGTGTCTGCATTATCTGCAGCTAAACTTAGGGTGCAGGTGTCTTGGCGGTTGTGATTTTAGAAAAGTGCTGTATCTATAATCCAAATGCAAATAATATGACATTTCATTTTGAGGCCAAATATATATATATATATATTAGTTTTATATACTAGTTTTATATACTAGTTTATATATTATATATATATAATTAGTTTTATATATTATATATTAGTTTTCTTTTTCTCCATTTTCATTTTGTTTTTGTTTGTTTTGTTTTAAAGATTTATTTATTTGCCAGAGAGAAAAAGAAAGAGAGAGAGAGAACAAGCAGGGGGGAGCGGCAGGCAGCGGGAGAAGCAGGCTCCCTGCCGAGCAGAGAGCCTGATGCAGGACTCAATCCCAGGACCCCGGGATCATGACCTGAGCCAAAGGCAGACACTTAACCGACTGAGCCACCCAGACATCCCTGTTTTGTTTTTTAACCAGGGGTTGCCTTCTATTTAACAGACTAAAAGTAACTTTCTTTTACACATGCCATTTTAAGCAAAGGGCATCTGGGAAAAGCAAGGAAGGCTGTCTGAATTTAAATGGGCATAAAATCAAAGAGGAAAGAATTAGTATTTAAGGCTACAATAAGTTGTCCTAAAAATACAGTTGTCCCACTGACCCCAGAATTGACAGGGGTCAATTTTGGTTTTGATAGGGCCCCTTACCAATTACATTCCTTTGGAGGTGGGAGATGCAATTCACCCTCCTGAATGTTTTCAGATTAAGAGCAATTAAGTGATTTATTTGTCCTATTAATGCTAATTTCTCAGATAGGCATTTTTATTTTGTAAAATTTGGAGAAGAGAAAAGCTTTTGTAGGTGAGATTCTTAGTATTTTGTTATTTATGTTACTCACCATTTGATTACTTATATTTTGCAAATGAATTTGGAAATGCGAGGTAGTCTTTAAAACAAGCTTCAAAAAAATGTTTTTAAATTAACTTTTAGAATCCCAAACTTAGTTTTTTAGGTGATAAATACATGCCTGAAAAGCCAAGTTCATAATGAAAGTGTAGATACAACTTAATGACAGCAATGTTAAAACACCCTTTTCTGTGTGCATGTTTTTTTAAAGGCTCCCACATGTGGAGTACAATGCCTGGCAGCCACGAATGAACATTGGCCAGAGAGAGGGTATTATTTATCACAACTATAAAATGGCTTGTTTGAGATAGTGCTATGTTTACAGTTTACTTTTATCAAGTGGAAGCACCTTAGAACCAACCAATCTATTCTACATTTATATTTGTAGACAGTGGTGCCAAGTACATTATTCTACAAAGCTATGAATTGGTCTTTGTGAATTACTACATAAAGTGGAGATTCGAGGCACTTATCTAAGTAAATAAGAAACACACACACATGCAGTCCACAACACCCTGATTGTTGATGGCAGGAAGAGTTTATAGACTGAAATTAGCCAAACTAATTAGTGAACCAATCAAATTAATTTAATCATAGCCAAAACTTCACTGCCCCTCCGTTCCTGGGCAGACCTCATCCTACCAGTAGAGAGTCAACATTTGTCCCATGTGCTTCCATGCCTTCTGCTAAGCAGACATCAGGCAGGGATGCGCTCTGTTCAACTATAGCCCATTTGGAAATTCTTTTGGGAAATCTGATGGTAGATCGGTTGGCTTATTCTGAGGACATTTCAGTTTGAAGCCACTAATTCTGCCATTCAGTTCTTCTCAATGCATGTGCAACATTCACTTTCTTCACAGATTGAACATGAACCTGAGCTTATCGGTGTGAAGATGATTATTATGAATAGCTAAATTCAGTAGTTGCTCAGTGTGTTAGGCAATATTCTCAGAGTTTTACATCTATTGCCTCATTCAGTCCTCACAACAATTCAAAGAACTTTATTCCGATTTGATCCCCAATTATAAACAAGGTCGCTGAAGTTTAGCTGGCTTATGTTTCCTGCCTAGAGTCACCCAGTAAGTGTAAAGTGGAGATTCCCACCCAAGTCACCTGGCTCCAGAGTCCAGTACCTAAAGGGTGTGCTCTGGACTTTTAATAGATAGGATTCAGCTCTTGAGTTAAAAACTTGGTCTTTTCAAAAAGTCCCTGGTAAATGTGAGGACCAAGTTAAAGGCAAGCTACCCATTTTCAGGTGAATCCCATTCAATATTATCCTTAATGTCATTCAGACACGGCAGAAAAGTTTGCCAATATCACCGTTGAAAGTGCATGGGGACTTGTACTCTCTGGTCTTTTCAACACGGCTTTGATATGTCTCCTTCCAGAATGAAGTGTCCATGTTGAAAAATGAGGTGGCACAGCTGAAACAGTTGTTGTTAACGCATAAAGACTGTCCAATAACAGCCATGCAGAAAGAATCACAAGGATATCTAAGTAAGTCGTTGACTTTTTTCTTTTCTTAGTGTCCAGTTTTTTTTTTGCCACTAATTTTGCATTGGATTTTACTGAAAGAGCAAAAGTAAAGCATAGATTGCACACCCCAGCAGATATCATAGTAGAATTCTTCAGTGGCTGTCAGACTATTGCACCAGAGGGATCCCTCTTTTCTGACCCCATCCCCATGCCCGACAATTTCTGGCTAGACTTTCCCTGGCATTTCACATTGTAAAATCCTACCGAATTCCAATTCCACAGCCAGTAGGAAAATAGCTTGCGGGAGCCCAACTACCAGTGGGCTAGCTGCCTTCCAGAGAAATCAGTGGGCTGGGGTAGAGGCATTGGGTGAATCACATCCAGTGCCTTCAGGGATGCTGCCTTTTATTCACTGGGCTGAAAAGCTCGTGACCTCAGCTTAGTTTTCCAATAAGTAAAGTGAATCCCTTTCTCTAGACCCCAGTTTCTGCATCTAGAATGTCCTTAAGTTAAATGCTAGCTGAGTGGGGGATGGTGGGAGGAGCAGGGATTCATGGCTGAAGGTCAATTTATTTTCAAATAATTTTTTAGATTGAGCAACACAGATTCTCCCACCACATGTGAGTATTTTTCCACATTTGATATATGGATGGCTATTTGAAGATACAAACATGGGGAAGTTCACATACCGAGACTCGAGAACACATGCAATCATGTTGCTGGTATAGAAAGCATGGCTTTGCTTGTAGCTATAAAGTGGGAAGGCATAGCTTTTGACTACAGTTTAAAATAAAGTTTTGAAATTAACGTCCAGGAGCAAATGTGTGAAACTCTTCTATTTCTAGTAAACACGTAGTAATGTTTCCCTGAGTAGCCCCCCAGGTCCACCCGAGAAGAGCTATATTGGTATGTGTGTGTGTGTGCTTTCTCCTAGGTCCAGAGAGCAGCCCTCCTGCCAGTCCCGTCCCAGCTTGCTCTCAGCAGCAGGTCATCCAACATAATACCATCACCACTTCCTCTGCAGTGAGCGAGGTGGTGGGAAGCTCCACCCTCAGTCAGCTTACCACTCACAGAACAGACCTGAATCCCATCCTTTAAAATCCGCCGGTGGGTCAGACCTTGCCTCCAAGAAGAGCTGTCGCATATCATGCGTCCTTTCTTTTAAGGGCATTTTTAGAATTAACTCAGACCTGGAAGACTCCTCAGCCCTTCAGAGACTGGCTTTCATTTTTATAGTTATTATGGAAATGTCGTCTTTTATACTTAGTTATATAAGAAAAAAAGGGAGTTATGCAATTAATTAATCTATCAGCTTGGGAAATGCTTTGGTGCTTTTCTCCAATTTTCTGGTACCAGTTAACTTGTTTATAAACTGAACTCTTTCTGTATATAGACACGGTTTCATTCTTACCAGTCCAGCCCTTTGCCTGAAATATTGAATCTTGTTAAACCGCAGCTTTTAGCCAAAATGAGGCATACCTAGATGTCACGTAAACAGATGCAAGGTAACTGGGTGGTGAGTCTGATGACATCGTAACACACGTTGAGTTTGCGCTGTGATGTCGCCAGAGTTCCAGATAAACACAGAGCCTTTTCCATATTTTTTTCTCTTCCTAAAAAAATTATAAGATCTGCTGATGTCCAAATAAAACCACCGAGCATTTCGCCCCCTCTCCTCCTCCTCTTGGTCCACTTCCTCGATTTGTCCTCTAATTTCCTCCAGTCTTCCTTTCCATTGCCACTTTTCCCTGGGCTCCCTGTGTATTCTTCATTTTTACTTTCTTCTGTTTTATTTTTCCCCCTTTAGCATTGCAGGTAAAGAAGAAAATAATGCTTAAAGGAAAAAAAAAAAGCAAATCTCAAAAATAAGGATCTAGCCATTGCTTTTCTTGCCTGTAACCCACAGCTGGAGTTCATTCACCTCTTGCTTTTTACAAAATGGTAAGCAGGAGATGTTTAATGTGCCTGATGTAAGGTTTTTAATAATCAGAGCAAATAAAAGGTGGCTTAGCCATAGGTAAGGCACTGTTGAAAGCCAGCTGTGGAGATACCAGGGAAGGGAGCCTTGTAAGCCTCGATTGTGAAGGTCCAGATTATGATGCGGGCTATAACATCACACCCTCGAATTACAACTGGTTTTATATGGCCTGTCTATAAGGTTGAAAATCCATATGCTATATAATGATTCAGAAGGGCTCTATTCACTACACAGATTACATTGTTCAATCATCAGCTGCTAATAGACTAAGATTCATTATTATTTTTTTTCTTAAGCCTATGGAACTGGCTTTGCTGTTCTGGTGGATGAAAGTAGACGCACCACTGGAGGAACAAAGAGAGAAAGAAAACCTAATGTTTCCATAGGGGTGCTTTCAGCCCTCCCAGAACAGCCAAAGCCTTCTTTGGCTGCTGAAAGAATCCCATGGATATGGCTACTCCACTCTTCTGAATAATTCTGATTTATATTTCCAACAACTTTCATCGATTCGCCCATTATGGAAAGCATATAGTCCCGAACCACAGTTGTGCCTCCTTGAAACAAGCCATTCTACTGTGCTAATGTTTTAATATCACATCTCGCAAGTAACAGGGGCTAATGTTTCCCTCTAGCAGTCTAGACAGGTGCTGGTGTTTCATCTCCATTTGAATGCTTGACCTCCTAACATGAGTGTGTGTGTGTGTGTGTGTGTGTGCGCACGCACGTGTACGCACATTCATGGGATTTAAAATAATAGTATTTTACAAAAGGTGTAGCTTTTATAAGAGTTCAGGAAAGGGAAAGACATGTATGGGTGTGTGTCTATGTGTTTATCTCTCACTATAGCATAAGAATCTATTTTGGAGAAAAAAGAAAATATGAGGGTCGTGAAGCATGATTTTTATAACTAGTTTCAGTTTTATCTAAAAACTTACTTTTTAAATCAGTATTTATCAACAATTTTTTTTTAAATGTATGCAGTGCTTTCAAAAGGAAGTTTTGAGTTTCCAGGGAAACTCATGACTGGCTTTGTGGTCTAGAAATCAAAACAAAAACAAAAACAAAACAAAAAAACAAACACACACACAAACAAAAAAAAATAAAAAAATTTAAAAAAAGAAAAGAGAAAAAAGAAAAATGCAAAGGATTTTCTATTATATTTTAGACAAACATACCTTTTTTAAGTATTTTAAATACTGAATTCATAGTTGTTTTGTTTTGCATCCCAGCAGTAACAGCTGAATGGTTGAACCTAACTGGCTTCCTAAGAAATATTTAAGATATATCTGTATTCTGATATTAAATTTAATTTTTTCAAAACTCCTTTCTAGGACCACGTATATGTCTCTCTAAAAAAGAGAAAGAGCTCGTTGCAATGTTTGCTTGGGTTTTAAATTTTTTTATGTTTTTCTTATTTTTTGCTTTAAGTAAACAAAAACTTTTCTTTCTTTACTGCATGCATAGCACTTAATGAAATGGATTTTTTAAAAATCCACTAGTAATATCAGAATATCCAGGGAGTGGGCTGTCACTAAAATTATGGTTTACTTCTGTTCCACCTCTTGATTGAATATTTAGTTGTTAAACTGAAAGCCTCTGTGGTGAAGAACTTGCCTGAGTTTTCTTAATTCAGCAACTTGACAGTTTGACTGATGTGCATTATATAGTGCTCAATTATGTCTGTTTTTTATGCTAAGTAGGCAAACCAACCACACACACACACACACACACACACACACGTTAGCAAACGGCCCTCAACATATAATTAGAATAAACTGTCTTCTTGTTATACTTAGAGCCTTTAGGTATGTTCAGTGTGGCAATACAGTAAAATGGAAGGCGCCAGCTCGTTGTCAGAGCGTCTTGAAACCCTGAACAGAAAGGCTCGTTGGTCAAATCCAATACTCGGCTTATCAATATTAAGTACTTCACTGGAAGGTTCAGCCTTCACCAGACCGTGGAACAATCAGTCTCCCTGAAAACCCCTCCGTGCCCTCCATTCTTTGCCAATCTGGGAAAACATCTTTTTTCTGCCCCATTCTCCTCTCCCACTCAGTTCCTGGGTCATCCACCTATATCTTCACGGATCCATTGTAATGACCTTCAGAGCACCCATCCTGAGGAGGGACGGGCCCTGCAACACTGCCTCTCATTCATATGTGGGTTTTTTTATTGGCAGCATCTGCCTTTGAAGTCACTGTCAGCCTACCTGGAAGTTTCTACAGTGTTTCCCCTGCCTTATGTGATGGGACTTGACTTAGATAGGTACCCCTGATGGCATTTCTACCAGCTGATCCTAAATTGAGGCATCCACATCGTATTTCTTCTTAAAAGACATTTCCCAACATATGATGCCAGGACAGGTAGAGTAAATCCTAGCCACGGATGAACGTACTCATTTTAAAGCCTGTGTTAAGCTGATGTTTTCCCTTTACACCCCCACTCATCCCTCCCCACGTCCACGTCAGTGTGTGCGAGTCACAGTGTTCACGCGGCCTGTGGGGGACAGCAGTTTGTGCGGTGTCACTGATTGAACTGTGATAATTAGGATGACTTACTTGGAGCAAATGCTCTTTGGAGCCTGTCCGGTCAAAGAACTCAAATGCAGTGCATGTTCTGAACAGAGGGGCATCAGTGGTGAATGTTCAGGTGGTTTTGTTGCCTGTTACGTAAATTTTGGTGTGTCAGTTGAGTTTGCCATTAAAACCTGAAACCAGCTGCGGTGAAAGACCAGCCCTTGGCTGGGGAGTTTTAAGCATCAGTAACTGCTATCAAACTAGCCATCCAGTTAGGATAGAATGTGCTTCTTTCTGGTTAATAAAAACCATCTAAGAAAATATATATGTATGTATGTGTGTATACAGTGGAATTCAAGGACCAAAGCAAAATTTGAACAGGAATCTATTAATTTAGAATTTTATAAGATATTTATTAATAAATGTTATTTTAAAACATTCCATTTGAACAGTATTCTTCTGTAGGATCTACTTGTTTTTAAAGTATTAGTTCATAATAAACTACTCTAGTTGTGTATATCTTCATTTTTCAGGGTTTCAAATGGCTATTCTCCATTATTTGGTGGAAATGTTTTGCTTAGATCTCTGTGCATAGAAATTTCAAGGATTTTTATTGCTCTGTGAGTTATTTTTTAATCTATGTTCTGAACAGTTTTTTTAAACATTTATTTCTTCTTTTTTTTTTTTAAGTTTTTAAAGTAAGCTCTTTCCTTTAGGAAGCAGAGTTCAGCTAAAGGGAATCAGTAACTATAACTGGAACAGCTTTCTTTAAAAGTGTAGAAACAACTTCATCTCTGCTTCTCTCCACCCCACCCCAATTTCCTAGAATGCCTTGCACTATTCAGCTTCCTTAGTGCTCTTTTTTCCCCTTCCCAAACAATGTGCCGTAGCTTTAAGCCATTCAAGTTCCATTATGCAGTATATCTGAGAAGGAAAAGGAAACAACCCATTTAAATTTGAATAAAACTGTGCCTATGCGAACAGTAGCTATTTAGAGTCTCCTGCTTTTAAAATAATTTATATTTTAAAATTGCACTTTAGCTTTTTCGATCCCTTTCTGTTTCTCTTGTTCTCTCTCAAAGCCCCTCCCTGTCCTCAGACTTGCCTTCTGCTCTCCCCTTTCCAACTCCCCACCCTTCCCCTCAGGCTCTGAGCTGCATCATTTAAAATACTTTACAGAATATTTGCACCAGGTACATGTGCGTGCATTCCTTAGTATCCTAGCAAAGACAGGTTCCTCACATCAGCCTGGATGAAGCCTGCTACAAGAAAACCAAGGAGAAGAGCCAGTTTATACTCTTTAACCCTTTATTCATAGCATGTTTTTTTTTTAAAGTTATATTATGCAACAGATATGAGGCAGCAGCTAAGCTACACTTAAGAATTTTCTATCTCATCCTCCAAACCGAAGTGTCCTGAATGAGCCAGGAGACTTAACTCTTTTGTGCACCATGGTGCATATGGACTGTGGCCCCAGCCGTTGTCTCTCTGAGACTGTTGAAGTAACAGTGGCCCTGTCTATTTCATTCCTAGGTCTCAAAAATACAATGTTGCCTTGTGACGTAATTAGGGACAGCACCTCTATTTTACAATGATAATCTGAGAAAGACAAGAAGACATGGAAGCAATAAACTTATCAGTAAAATTCAATACCAAAACAAAGAAATGAAAACAAAGACAAAAACCCTAGCTCATCATGTCGTGAAAATGAAAAAGTGTACATCTGCTCAAAATATTTTACTATTTCTTGTGGAGTTTTTCAGTGATGTTAATGCTTATAGCCAAATTGCTTAAAGAGTGTTTATATATTTTTTTCCTTATAAATTGTCTATTTTTTAAAAAAAAAGAAACTATTTACCACAAGTTGAAGAGGGGGGTAAGGCCAAATTGCCAGCATTTGTTAAAAGATTAATATTCTTAAGTGGCGCTCTGATACATTTCCAAGCTTATCATCAGAGGGGAATCAGTAACGATCAGCTCTTGTATTTCGACCAACTTATTAATATGTAGCTCATTAGAAACCAGGATTTAGAAAGCTTTTCATAAGCCATTTAAGATTTCCTACCTTGAGTTTCATATTATAGAACTTTCTAGGATTTTTTAAAAAAAGAGAATCATTTTAGCCTCAGGACTGAGAATGTGGAACCTGAATAAATTAGCTTTAAGTATATCATTAAAATCTTATGCATAAGAAGCTCATTAGAGTCTAGTTGGCTCCTTTAGAATGCCAATGGCATTGGCAGGAGATAATGAAAGGTATCAGCAGTGGGCCAGTGGAGGGGGTTTCAGAGAAGGGACCCTTCCCAACCAGCCAGCCAGTGGAAGAGAAGACCTACTCACCCTCTTTCCTTCTACGTTCTGCTAAATCACACCTGCTTCAGAGAGAGGAGTTTTGCCTTTGAGGTTTGTCTTAGAGAAATGATAAGCTTGAAATGTTCTCCCTGGAGAGGGCATGCGGTTTGGGATCTTCTGAAAAGGCCCAGAAAAATGGCTCCGTTCAAACACAACATTCTAGGACAATTGGAATATAGATATTGTCCAAAACTAGAACTTAAAAAAAAAAAAAGTTTAGCCTTGTGCAAAGTAAGTGCTAACTAAGGAAGTCCCCCCTCCCAAAAAAAGGTGCTGTCACTTTAAGTTCTGGACTGGGGGGTTGTTTGTAATTGTAAACAGCAAAGCATTTATGTTTGTCTGTCTATTTGTAAAGCAACCACCTTCCTTACTGGAAGGAGAAAAAAAATTGGGGGTACATACATGTAAATACTTGCTGCAGCATTTAATATGTTCGATTTTATGTTAAGCTTTTTGTTGCATCGTGAACACATTTATTGTTACCAATGGACAATGAGTTCATTAAGACTGTTCAACTAGGTCAGATTTTTACATCTCTTTCGAGCAAGAGGAGACAAGATTTTGTGCATTTGTACAAATGTTAATAATATCACTGCAATTCCAATATAATAAAGCACTCAAATGCAAATAATACATGTAACTTTTGTATGATGAAATTCGGGTTTGGGGATAATGGTTTCTATTCTGCACATGGTCTCATTCCTGCCTTGTAAATCAAGGCTTGGTCTTTCAGGGTCATGATTCTCTAGGGATGGAAGGAGGTGAGATTTTCTCCTTCCTAGACCACCGCTGTGCTCCCACTGCCTCCTCCATCCAACTTCCCAACTGAGGCCACCAATCTAACACATTCACAGTGGGTTGGCCACACAGCAAAACTTCGCTTTGGGGTCCACAGATTCTAGCAGTCAAGAAGAACAGCCAGCATAAGTTCATGTTCAAGATGTCTAGGAGCCAAGAAGCACATGCTGGCCACTCAGGCAATCAAATCTTAGAATTCTCTGCTTGGCTTCCAGAAAAGTCCTAAGGTCAGTCTTAGCCCCTTTAGGTGTGAACTCTTCAAGATATCTCCCTTCCTTCCTTCCCCTGCTACCTTCTTTCCCTCCACTTCTTTCATTAAATGTGTTAGTCACTCTCCTCTTTCCCTTACGTTCAATGTCTGATCCATCAGCGTGGCCAGAATCCAACCACCATTGATCACTGACTTTACTATTACAGCTCTGTCCAAATTACCAGCACCTCTCACCTGGATTATTGCAACACTCTCCTTACTGGTGGCCAGAGGGAACCTTTGGAAAGGGATATCAGACCGTGTCCCTCCACTGCTCAAAACCCTATAAGGACTTCTCCCCTTGTTCAAAGCAAAAGCCAAAGTCCTTACTGCCGAATTCTGTGAAGGCCCTCTATGACCTGCACCCTCATTAATTCCCTGAGCTCATCTCCTTACCATTTTCCTTCTCCCCTCACCTCTCCAGCTCCCCTGATATCCTTGAGATTCCTCAAACATTCCCTCTACCCAGAATATTCTTCTCCCAAATGTCAGCATCACTTCCTCACCCGCCTCCCAACTAGTTAAGCCTTTCCTGACCATCCTATATAAAATTACGCCACCATCACTCTTCATTCTCACCTGCCTGGCACAGACTTTATTTTCTATAGCATTTACCAACATCTAACATAATTTTTATTTAATGGTCATTTTTATTCTCTGTCTCCTCTAAGTGGAATGTAAGCCCCACAAGAGCAAAGGCATTTTCTATTTCGTCCACACTTGTGACCCAAGATCTAGAATAGTCCTATGCAATAAGCACACAATAAACGTTTGGGGAACGGATAAGCTTCCGTTTCCTTTCTGTCTTCTTTCTTGATCTCAGAACTCTCCAACCCAACCACCTGGTCCTGTGGCCACAACAGTCATATTTTAAAATCAAGTACCAGGAGGTGTCATCTGACACATAGCCTGACAGGATATTTGAAATTGGGACAGAAACAACAATTTGGGGAGAAGATGACTGCTGTTCTAATGGCAAATCCCATCTGTTACTTTTACATGTAGACCACTCACTCCACTCATGGTTCCCAAGAGAGTCTTTCTAATGCCCATCCCGCAGTCATTTGCAATTTCAAAGCCATTACTATTGGTTAAAAAAAAATTGTTATGATCCCACAATTATACTTGGAAGATAGGCAGCTCTAATCTCCATTCTATGTTTCATCCCTTTGTCCCCGGAGCTTCATAATGTCCTTTTATCTTATACTCTCTATTGTGGTCGGTTATTGGTTGGTTGCTGGATCACATTTTAATTTTGCATTACATATTTTCTTATCCAACAAAAACAGTGTTTTATCAACACAACCTGCCTTGTGGTTTGAAACCTTAAGTATCCTCACTATGAGATCATAAAACTCCAGAGCACGATGAGTCCCCTTTTCAAAGTAACTGAAAACAAGACAGTTCGTGAGATCTGTTCTCATGGCAGTAATGCTGATTTTATCAAAACAGGCATGAAAATTAGGCCTTAAAAGAGAAAAAAACAATATATTGATTTTTAAAATATAGAGTCTGGGTTTAGACTTGCACACTTGAGAAGCTACTTCTTTAGGAACTATAGATGGTTTTTCAAAATGGCTGAAAGGGTGGATAAATTATCACATCTAAAAAAGTAGTAGTAGTAGACCTAGAAAAACTAATAATAATAATAATAATAATAATAATAATAATAATGAAAATGGTTGTATTTAAACCTGAAAATTCATAAATTTTTTAGTAACCACTAAGTTTCATCTTATACGTTGTCAGGTACTGTGTCTTTGCTTCTATCATATTTCCTTGTACCAACTGGAGGCTGAATCACAGCATTGTCAGCAATCTTCCATAAATCAACATAGACCCAGTAGGCTATAAAAGGTCCCTATAAATCGCTTGCACTTTTTCAGAAAGAGAGCTGCCTAAGTGTTTTTTGAAATGAAAAAGGAAGATCCTACATTCACAACACATTCCTAATTCCTTAATATTACAGGAAGAAAATTGTTCTGAGTATCTAAGCATGATTGTATTTACACAGGATAAGTCTGTGATCTACTATTACTACATTTGCATTATCTTAAATGAGCACTCTTCTATTTAAGTTGGCTTGCTGACATTGGTCAATCATAGAGTGAATTTGCTTCAAGAAAGAGAAACCCTGCCTGTGGCTGGAGTGAAGGTGGATTTCTTCTAAGGATGTAAGAGGTCACTCATGGAGCCCAACCAGGTACTGCAGCAACTATCCCAACAACTCTGGAAAGTCATTAAATAGCTCATCTCTCTGGCTTGTCTGTCTCTCTCCCCGCTGTATCATTCCTCTTTCTGTTCTGTGTCTGCTCCTATCTCTCTTTCTCTCCCTCCCTTTCTCTCTCTCTGTCTCTACAAACTGGTGTGTATACTCACTTACTTGCTTCTATGTGGGCCCATCATTTCTGCTCCAAAATGAGAGCCTCAGCCTCCAGCATATCGTTGGTCTTCTAGTTCAAACACCCAACATCAGCTCAGTCTCTGTCTTTCTACTCCGATTTCCCAGGAGAGAGAATCTCATTGACGGGATCGGGTCAGGCATTTAACCCTAGTACAATCAACTGTGTCTAGGGAAGTGGGGCTACATACATTGAAAGCTCCTACTTTGAGGGGCAGAACTGGATTTCCAAAAAGGGAGTGAGGAGAAAATGATTGCTAAAGAGAAATTGTTCTGTCTAAAACAACTTACAGAAATTTAGTCGTTTACCCTTAAAACATACCAAGAAAAAAAAGTACAGTGAGGAGATTAACGAATGAATGAATGGTTAATGAGTTATCTTTTTATTGAAAGCTTGGAATTGAAACAAATAGAATATTCATTAGAGATTAGTTAAAAGTAATTTTTTTACCAAGCTAAGAATTTTTCTGTATATTATGGCTCAGTTGGTAGGCCATAATACCCAAAATATAAAAACTAACCATCAAAAAGAGTGAGAATGATTTTAGTTTGTCATGTTTACCAGGATTTCCCATTCTCTGTCTTTGAACTGACTGATTACACTTTTCAAGGAAGACCTTTGCTATATATATATATATATATATATATTTTTTTTTTTTTTTTTTTTTTTTTAATATATAATCTCCGTAGCTGATTCCAGTGTGTTTGTGTTTGTAAGAATGTCAGCATAATGTCTCCAAGGTGAGGTTAAGAAACACTCTTGTCTTGGGGCGCCTGGGTGGCTCAGTCCTTAAGCATCTGCCTTCGGCTCAGGTCATGAGGACCCAGGACCCTGGGATCGAGCCCCGCATCGGGCTCCCTGCTCCATGGGAGGCCTGCTTCTCCCTCTCCCACCCCCCTGCTTCTGTTCCCTCTCTCGCTGTGTCTCTCTCTGTCAAAATAAATAAATAAAATCTTAAAAAAAAAAAAAAAGAAAGAAACACTCTTGTCTTAAAACTCCCTCCAGGTACTATAATAACTAATGAAGCCTCTGTGACAAGGAAACATGGCAGTTTTTATCAATAAGCCTCCAAGAAAGCAAGAGAAAGAAGATTAGAACAAGAGCTTAAAAGAATGTAACAATCTGGAGTCAGAATTAATAGTTCTTCATTTTATACCAAATTGCCCGTTGATTTCTTATATGACCTTAAACAAACACAGATTTCTGTACCTTACTTGTCTCCTTTGTCAGGATAAACACACATGGAGTGAAGTGGGAATTATTTCTGTGGTGCCTATCTACAGAACTCAGCCTAGTACCGCCACCACACCTTTCTCTGGAAATTGCTCTCCCCCCACTCTATCATCTGACTTCTCCAGGAGATTCCATGGTCCAGCCCTCTGGCCATAGCTTCTTAGTCCAATACTCTGCCCCTAACTCCCAATGGAACAGCAACTGGATACTTAGGTAGGGGACCTAGAGAGTCAGTCTCTCTCCTCTCTCTCTGTCTGGTAGCTTGGAATCAAAAAGATGCAAAACTTAGGAGCTACCAGGATCCAGGTTTCTGCCAGGTAAGGGAACTCTGTCTATAGCGAGAGAGAGGGAGAGAGATAAAGCCCAAACAGCAGAAGCAAGAGGCAGAAAGAGAGCTCTGGAAATGGTCATTTCCTATTGAAATAGTTCTTAATGGTTCATTGCAACCACGACCCTCCTCCCAGCATTGTCTTACCATGAGATAGCCCAAGGTCCATCTGATAAATCTCTTATTTTGCTTGAGCTAGTTCGGGAGGGTTGCTTGGAAGCAATAAAGGTCTAATTCATGCTCTATTCCTAAAGCTACCATGAGAAACCACTAGAAGGACTTCTTCAGCCTTTTGAGTGTCTGTCATACTGATGGAGGAAAGGAGCTGTCACGTGCCCAGCCAATGCGAGCAGATGCAGCTCATTCTCATTCCACACCCCAGGGCATTCTGACACGTGAATATGCATCGGGGGTGGCTCTCCACACCTACAAGCTACATGCATGAAGGATAGCCATACTATTTTTCTGCTTAAGGAACGTTTGCAAAACTAGCATTATATTTGCCTAGAAATGGAACTGTTTTAAATACTTTGATGAATGGACAAAGAACTCTAATTTCTTTCATTCCCTATATGTCCTAAGGTACAGGATAAAATATTTGTGTAAGTAATACTTTTGACTGAAAATAATGGACAACTTGACTTCTAGTGGCTGAAACAAATAGGGGTTTATTTTTCTTACATAATAGGAAATTTAGAGATAGGACTCTTGGCACTGATCTGGAAATGAAATGATGTCAGCTCCAGCAGCTCTACAGTAGCCTTGACTTCTCCTTCATGCCTCTCACCTCCTGGTCACAAGATGGCTGCTGATGCTCTAGAGCACATCCCCAGTCAGGGAAAAAAGAAGGCAGAAGGATCAATACTAGGCACACTCCCTGTTGTCCCTTTTTATTTGGAAAACGAAAACTATCCCAGAGGTACTCTTCCCCTGGTCAACCCAGTTGTGTTTGCACTGGCCAATATGAGGGCATCTGGCCATGCTTAGCTTTAAAAGAGGCTGCAGTAGTGGGAAACAGGATCCCCGTGCTTGCTTAGACCCAAGCTTCCCAACTGGTGTGTTGTGTTGCATAAGGCCTTTGGGTTACAGTTCAGCCACATCAAACGGATCTCCTCATTTCCTGGTGTAGCAGAGCCCTTCTGGCTGGTTGTCTCTGGGACCAAGCATGGTCTTCCAGAACACCTTGCAGGGTGGCCTGAGAAGAGTGGTGTCCAATGACGTGCCCTGTAGTCCCTTCAGGTGGTGAGCATAGGGAGCAACATCTAGCTCTTGCTGACAGCATGCTGAGCCCGGCCATGGAAGCATGCACTGGGGCAGAGTCTGCAGTGATGCACAGGGACAAGTGGTCCGGAGGCTGCTGGAGAGGTTTCTAGAACAGGTGTTCAAGGAGATTGCACAGTCTCAGCTGTGTCCATTAGGGGTTGGGAATCAGGGAAGTCAAACAGGGGCTCCTGGTAGGACCAGCTCTGGTTGACTACCCCCAATTTCAGCCTTCCCCTATATCAGAGACTTCTGTCCAAGTGCAGTTGATGTACCATTTTACCAACCTACCTGAGGCCCAGTGTGGTTTGAGAAAGCAACATGTTCTATTACAATGTTTTCCAGTTCACAAAGTGCTCTCACACATTCCCATTCATGTGTTCTGCAAATTACAGCTTCATCATGATTTTTAGATCCTCGATATGAAAAGTTTGGATTTATAATACATTCACATTATTACATAAAACTTTAACACTGTATTTGTCAAAAGAATGTTAAACTTAAAAAAGTCATTTCAACTATTAAAAATTTTGAATTGTTATAAATATGGTTCTAGTTTTTTTTAGTCACCAATTTGTATGAGCAAAATTGTGATGACTTTCATGAATTTGAAGAGATTGTCCAAAAAAAAAAAAACAACCCACTGGAAGAGAAATTATATTTAATCATTTCAACCCTGAAATCTGATTATTAAAATTCAGGTTTGTGGAAGCAAGCTCAAGTTTCTCGTTTAAAAAAGAATAGAAAATATTTTATTTGGAAGTTTTATCCAAATTAATAATTCATATCTTTCTAAATATTTTTTTTTATTTTTCTTATCATAATTATCTAATACAAAGAAAATGTAATAGATGTGTTTTCTCTAAGCCCCATACTGATGCTTCCAAACCCCCTCCAGGTTAGCACAGAAAACTGTACAAATTTAATCATTTTCCACGTGTCAAGTCATGAAAACTGTTTGGAAGCACTGGCTGAGACCTACCATCCATCCCCAGGGGTGGACATGCCACCATCCTGACGCATCGAGGTCCTTTTTTACAAAGAAGACACGGAGAATGAATGGTAGCTGGGCAGGCACCAACTATCTGCCACAGTGGGTTCTAAGTTTGTTTCCACTGTATTCATTTCAGGACATTGAGTAATTGTGTGCTTATTTCCTTAGCTCTCATTTAAAGGTATGCTAAGACTCGGCCCCCAGTACAAAGTAATTAAGTGAGGCATCTCCATGCATAGCTCCTTTCTCCAGATGTCTTGCAGTATGGTTCAATTACCTTAATAACAACATTACGGAATAACTCCATTTTGAACAGATTTTTTTTTTTTTTTTTTGCCAGGCATAAGCCCAGCCAAGCGTTCTAGCTGAATTGGGATGGCCACACTGTTTGCTGTTGTTCCTTTCCATCTCCCAGCCTCTGAGAACAAAGAGTTTCAAGAGGAAAATGCCTGGTGCAAAACCATTCTATCTGCATCTCATGGGGGGGAACGGTGTCTGCCTTGATCTCCTTAAATTTTGTATTAGCCGTGGCTCCTCCTCCCCCTCACTTTTCTACCTGTGATTCAATTTGCCACGCATTTATTTAGCACTTACCCTGTGCAGTGATGAGGGAGCAGAAGGCCAGCTCAGGACAAAGCACAGGCTGACACCTCGAGCCACCCCACCCCGGACTCCCAGGTGGGACACGTGACCTTCCTCAGGCACACCCAGCTGCCCTAAAATCAAGGGAAGGGAAAAACAAATGGTTAGCTAACAGAGATCGCAGTCCTGCAGGACAGGAGTCTCCCTCAGTTTACAAATGTCTTAGTGATTTACAAGGAAAAAGCATTCTTATCAATAGCCTAACTTCCAGAGACCGTAGACTCAATTTCACGGAGCCCTAACATCACCCTCCCCTCCACAGTGATGTAGGAAACAAAGGCAGAAGGAAGTGTAGATAAAATTAAATGTCCTTATTAACCTGCAGCTCATTGACAAATCTGGAGGCAAGCCGACTATAACATTCCTCCGGGAAACTCCCAACTGTCTTAATGTTAAGGCTTTGCTAGAAGGAAAAACTACCTTAGCTTGACAGTAGCGAGGCCTCCAGTATCTTGTAAGTCTTCTTTAGCATATGAAAGTCCTTTTGAAAACCTCCCTTTTTCCTTACCTCCCCCAACTCCCAAGTTTCTAATCAGTCACCCCTCCCACTTATAATGCAGCCCTTTCTGCCCACAGGTCCTGTCTCTGGGCTTTAATAAAATCACCTTTTTGCACCAAAGACGACTCAAGAATTCTTTCTTGGCTGTTGGCTCTGGACCCCAACACTCCAAACTACACCACTAGTATGGAGGGCACAAAGGTGATTTACCCTAGAGCTGGCCCAGGATGCCGGATGATGGTGTACTGAAACTGGATAGACCAAAGGCCGAGAATATTTGGATCATATTCTGCGAAGGTGATTTGTCTAGTGTGGCAGGGCGAGAAGAGGAATGAAGAAGGAAACCGAAGCAAGATGGTGCAGGTCTAAAGAATTTAAACTTTAAGCAATAGACAACAGGAAGCCTTCAAAGATTTTAAGGCCAAGTGTGGTTTGAGAAAGCAACATGCTATGGTATTATGTTTCCTGGTTTACAAAGTGCTTTCACACATATTCCCTTTGATGGGTTCCTTAATTTTCAGCAAATTAATTATGAATGGGTATGAAGGAAGTCACAGCTGGAGGAACGTTTCCACCAGCCAGGTAGATGCTTTCAGAGTAGCAAGAAGTTTGGGCTCTGGTTGCAGCTTGGCTCGGCTGCTTTCCAGCTGTCTGAACCTGGGCAAGGTCTTTAACCTCTCCATGCCTCAGTGTCCTAGAATGCAAAATGGGGCTAATAATAGCATCTACTTCATTGAGTTACTGTAAGGGTTAAATGGCAAAATATATAACTACACACGTAAAGTCTTGAGAATGGTGCTTTGTGTGTAAGCTCTAAAAAATCTATTGTTACCTTGTGATATTATTTTCAATCTCAGAATTAATAATTTTCTACACATATATTGCATACATACATATTTTGCACACACACATATAATCTGCCCCACTAGAATTAAGATTCATAAGAAGGGAGTGGTCTGTCATGTTCCAGTGTCAATTACAGCACTTGACCTAGAGTAAGTAGCCTCTTAATTAATGTTCGTTAAATGAATGAACTGTGGGTGAGACAATGCTATGCACTCATCAAACCTTTATATTCCTCCGTCCCGGGTAATTACAGAGGATCATGTTTCCCAGGCTCACTTTATCTAGGTGGAACCATATGACGTGTGATGACCAAGGGAAGGTACTCTGGCCCCTAAAACCTCTGCGAGATCCTCCAGACTGTCTCTCTGGCCCGCTGTAGACACTCTTGCTGAGGATTCTGAACCCCTGGAGGATGCAGGGGCACTCTGAAATTCGCTTGGATTCCTGAGTCTCTGCCTGTAGGAGAGGTACCCAGGGGAGCTGACACAGCAGAAATAGCCATGTTGGAGTTTGCAGAAGCAAGAAGTAAACTTCCATTTTGTTAATCCACTAAGGTTTTTTTTCTAATAGCAGTTAACTTAGTTTGACTAATGCAAAAGGAAGGAAGGAAGGAAGGAACGGAGGGAGGGAGGGAGGAGGAAGGAAGGAAGGAAGGAAGGGAGGCCCAGTCACTTTCAGGCTTTTGTCTAATAGGAATAAGCAATACTAGTAAAGTAGGACTTAGAACTAGAAGAAACCTTCACAGAGCAGCTAGGTTAACTTTCTCACTCTGCAGTAAAGAATCAGCGGCCAGAGGTAGTTAGACCACTCATTCAAGGTCACACAGCTGAGACTGCACACCAGAACTCCTGATTTCCAGGCCAGTGTTTTGTTTGTCCTGTTGGCCCTATTGGTTTCTTATGTCAGTTTTCCTAGGAACTGAAAATATTTTTGTCCTCCAAACTGAGCCCATAAGAATAACAAAATAAGGAAATTCTCTTTTAAAATGAAACGGGAAAGGGAGAGAAGGTGACGTTTAACTAGAAGTCAAAGGTAAATTAAAACTGATTATACATTGATTTTTTTGGTTCATTCAAATGAAAACCTTCCAACATTGTCCCAGTTAGGTGGCCTAATTTGTGGGCCTGGCTAAGCCGCCTGCCTCTCAAATCCCAGGCACTTTGGACCAGGAGGTCCAGTTACTACAATAATAGTCTCTAGATCCAAACACTGCTCATTAAACATCAATGATGGCATGACAATCCTTAACTGTGCCTGAGCCACTTCTTGACTAAATCATCACATTAACTAATAAGAGATTAAAATATTTAGATTCAAGCTAGAGAGTTTCCAAAGCCAATCCCCCAAAGTCACTTAGTTTTATTTATTTTTAAAACAATTTTAAAGCTCTTCCGAATAGTAAAGTACAGAGCACATTCATCATGGACAATAAAAATAAAAATTGCAAATGAACAAAGCTTCAAGGAACATTTTTTTTAAGTGCACAAATCCCAGGAGCCAGTACAATGGACTTGAAGTCAGCATTTCTAGGCCTGGATGCTGGTTCTCTCATTGGCTGTTTAACCTGACAAATTAACCTCACAAGGCCTCAGTTCCTGCATCTGTAAAATCAGGACAACAATTTATATCTCTGGAGGTGTTTATGAGACACTCCATGAAGGCCAGCACAGTGCTTAGGAAATACTTGTTTTCCCCCAAAGTGAGGAAAAGCCTTCAGACTAAGAGACTTGAACTTGGCCCATGCTAGTTGCAAAACATCATCACTGAATGTTGTGACTGGAGAAAAAGTTGGTGAAAGTTGCAAATCCCATGAAAGCAGCCAGATCTATTTTTGCCTGACATGGATGCTGAAGCCCTGAGGGATGGGGCGGCGGGGGGGGTGGGGGGGTGCTTCTGAAAGGATCAGAAGGAAGACAGTTTACCCGATAACCCCAATTCCTGCCACCCCATTGCCATTACACCAGCAATGTATCTTTACTTGCTCCTTCACTGATCAATAGAACACTCTCTTTCAGGTTTCACCCAAACAAATTCCCCTTCCATCCAAGTTTTTCTCCTGGGTTATCACCAACCTGAGAACCTAGACTGGCATCCTCATCGGTGCCTAGATACATAAGGCGCTCAATAAAAATGTATTAAACTATCCAGACCAGCAGCTCACTGGGGTTGGATAGACATCAGGCGTTGAAAAGGACTGCACTTAGGCAAATGAAGAGAGCTGGCCTGCCCTTCCCCAGGCTAGAAGCCACTGGTGATTCCAGGACAGTCATGGGGACCAACACCTGCTTTGTCCTCTTTCATCTTTGTAACCCAGAATCAAAGGGAATGTCCAAAAACCCACAGGTGACTCCACAGTCCAGAAACCAGCTAATACGATTCATCTGAAAAGTGAAGTCAAACCAACGATTTAGTGTGAGGAAAATGATGCCTGTCTTAGAGATTTGAAAAATAACAGAGGAGAGAGAGCGTTTGCTAAACAGTCTCCAGCTCTGACCTTGGCCTACCAGGATCACTCAGACAAAGGGAGAGAACCAGAGCTCCGCCGGCTTAGAATGTGGCAGTGGTTAGGCAAGCCAGCCCAGCGTCGCTGGCACGGCTGGAAGATCAGAAGACAGCCAGGTGATGCTTTAAGGCTTTGCCCTGCGGGACGGCGCTGGTGCGCCCCGTGCGGCCGGCCCTGGTGAACACAGACCTGCCACGCTAGCATCACCTGGGAGCTGACTAGAAATGCAGAATCTCAGGCCTCACCCCAGACCTAATGAACCAGAATCTGCATTTTAGTAAGAAACCCAGGTCATGGATGAGCGGTTAAAGTCTGAAAAGTGCTCTTGGAGGTAGATTGTGTCCATCAGGTGGCCTCTGTGTGGAGGCCTTGGTCGTAAAAGAAAGTAATAGGAAAGGAACCAGAGGGGCTAAGAGGAGCCCATATATTCACATGTGCAGGTGCAGGTTTTATCCACTCACAGGCGCACAGCCTCCACTGCTGATTTCTAATTCAGCTTTGCTCTGCTCCTTCTCTCCTGCCCACCCCGACACTTGCCTCAGACCTTCCTTTCATCCTGATAACAAGGCTTGGTTCTAACTTTGGCCTTCCCTCTACATCAACGGCAAGTATTACCCAACCTGAATGCCTATTTTAAATTTGTAAAGCAGCAAATTCATTCTGCTGATAAATAAAACTCACAAATAGAAATTTCAACAGTCAGAGGTGCCTGAGTGGCTCAGTCGGCTAAGCGTCTGACTCCTGGTTTCAGCTCAGATCCTGGTCTCAGGGTCGTGAGATCGAGGCCCGTGTTGGGTTCTGCACCCAGTGCAGAGTCTGCGTAAGACTCACTCTCTCCCTCTGCCCCTCCCCATCTCTCTCTAAAATAAATAAATAAATCTTTGGGGAAAAAAAAAAGAAATTTCAACAGTCAATTAGCCCTTTTCTTGGAAACAGAAGCCAACATTTAAGGTTATATCACTATACCATTTTTTCCTATTTGTTTATTTTTAATTGAGATATATTTGACATAACATCATCTAAATTTAATGTGGATTTGACACATTTACATATTATGATTTCCATGGTAGCACCTCTGTCAGGTCACATAATTATCATTTCTTTTAAGATCTGGTCTCTTAGCAAGTTTGAGGATTATAGTCAAGATCATTATCTATATTCACTATACTGTGCATTAGATCTCCAGGACTTAGAGATCCACTAATTGCACGCTTGTACCCTTAAACAGCATCTTTCCTATGCCCCCACCACCCAGCCCCTGGGAACCACCATTCTACTCTGTTTTTAGGAGCTTGGCTTGTTTAGATTCCACATATAAGTCATTTCACACAGTATTTGTCTTCTTCCCTCTAACTTATCTCACTTCCCATAATGTCCTCAAGGTTTCCCTATGTTGTTGCAAATACTCTACCACTACCCTACATAAATGCACTTGTGAAAAGTCTCCTTTCTAGTAGAAATCAGTTTTCTAAAGAATAGAAAATTAGAAGAGGTTTTATTATTTTGAGTTGATCCATTATCATGAGAGAAGAGCTTCCATTAAAGCTTATTGGATTTTCTACCCCTGTTAAGGGAGCTTAGCAATTGCCAAATTCAGTGCTTCTCAAAAGTGTGATCTTGGGACCAGCAGCACCTAGAAACCTGTAGGAAATGCAAACATCTCAGGCCCCATCTTAGACCTTTTAAACTAGACACTCTGGGGGGAAGGCCAAGCGATCTGTGTGTCGAAGCCCTCTAGTGACTCTGACACCCACTCAAATTTAAAAATTACTGATTTAATTTAAGAACAGACTGACCCATCAAGAAGACAGTTTAGGTCAAGAGAGCCAAGGAGTTTCCATAGAAAAATCTAAAACATACTCGTGGCAAGTATTTCCAAATTTCCAACTAGGATCATGAGACTCAGAGCTAGTTAGTCGAAGGCAAAACTTGAGGATCCCATTGTTTAAAGAGTCAGGTAGAAATACCGGGTCCTCGGATAATTATAGTTGCTTGGAAACATTGAAATTTTCATTTATATGAAAATGTTTTCAAAGCAGACACTGTTTTTAAATCAGCTAGCAGTCTAGAGAAGACCTAAAAGGATCCTGGCAATTTCTCTGGTGGTGTTGCTTCTCTCCTTTCAAGATTTAAAAAAACATTCTCCTCCTGGGTCATTTCATTTTACTCTTGTTAACCTAAGAGTTTCAGATTACAAAACACTTAATAATCAAATAGAGCGGCTCTTCTTCATCCTATAGTGCATTCAGCTTTTCAGTTAATGGATAAATCTCCACTCGGCTTCCAAGTGTTCACTTATCCTAAGAAGCATTTGAACTCCATTTTGGTATACAAACAGCCAAATCATGCAATTAGCCCATGGCTGGTTCTCCAGAACCGGGGAGCTGCATAGACACAGGTCAGGACCGTGTGATTTTTATGTTCAGGAGTCGATTATACCAGCTAAGGGAGATGCACTTAAGGAAAGTGCACTAGGCTTTAATAGCTGTCTTTACGATACAGGGAAAGCCAATGTCTTAATACCTACAGTCTTGTTATCAACTTAATCAAATTTTTAATATCAGAATGTGTATTACAGTTATGTCACTTAGTGCAGGCCAAGACCCTCTGCCTCCCTCCTAAGTCTGTTCTGCAGGCCATACAATGCCATGTTATGGAAACTACCCTTTAAACCTGATAAAATATTTAAGACATGTGTCCTGATAGTGTTATGTAAGCAAATACCAAGAAAAATCCAGTCATTAGTGAACCTGATCAGGCCAGTCTCCAAGAACTGGGCAAACAATCCAGCCATGGCTACAGCGGCTGATAGGTAAGGAGAGCCTCCCAAGGTGTGGACCCTGGAAAGCTCAGAGGCCAAGCATCCTCCACACTCCTTGAAAAGTGATTCTTTAATTGTCTCTGATTACTTTAACTAGGTTCAAGAGTCACTGAATCTAGGGGACTTCACTTAAGAAAGATTAAATATCTTATAGCATCAAAATCATAGGAAAAGGAAAAGAACAGGTGATCTCGAATTCAGGGCAATTATATATATATATATATACACATATATATGTAAATAAATAAAAATAAAAATACTATTTATTTATATATTTTTTGTAAAATACAATATATATATGTGTGTGTATATATATGTGTGTGTATATATATATGTGTGTATATATATATAGCAATTTATATAATGCAGGTGCTTACTCTTGTGTTTCTCCTGACTGGGGAGAAGCCCTGAAACAATTATTCTTTCTTTCTTAGAGTTCTTTTTCTCAGCAAAAGAACTCTAAGTCAGGCTAAAGGAAGCTTTGAGGACTGGGGGCTCCGATAATTTTATGAGACCTTCTTCCCACAAATGAACTTCCTCCAGATGAGGCATTCAGCCACCTAAGATTCACCAATCCCTTCTAGAAGGACAACTCCCAAGTCTACATAATGTAGAACCTAATCAGTCTCATGATTTTCTGACCCCAATTCCCAGTGCCATTTGAGCTGCATGTATCTGTCTTCATCCTTGATTGTATCCCAGTCCCCAGCTCAGTGCCTGCGCCCCTCAATAACAATTTGCTGTGCGCATTAATAAAGGGATGCATGGATATGCACACTTGTTCCTTCTCATTCTCCATCTCAGGCCAGCTTGGGGCCATGGAGCCCCTGTACCTTTTTTTCTGTGCCTTCACCTCCAGCTCTAATTAGCATGCCCTGGCAATTTTGCCTTCATAATCAAACTTGAATCTGCCTCCTCTTTACCATGCCCACTTCTTTTTCATAGAAACTCATTATCTCTGAGCTGAATTACTACAATATCCTGCTCACCGGTCTCCCCTGTTTCCATTCATGTCCTTGCACCTTCCACACTGCCAACCCAGCTCCTTTTCAAAGCACGGAACTCCTCCATGTCCTCCCTCCTTGCCCAGCCTTCCGTCATGCACATGCATGCGCATACACACACGCACGCCTGCCCCAACTCCTATACCTTCAGTGACTCTTCATCATGTGCCCGGCAGAGGCCAGAGTTCGTAACCTGGTGCCTGCAGAGATGATTGCACAGTGTCACTCTGAACTACCTTTCCTTCCATCTCTCTACATCGTCCATCTCCTCTTCCCCACCCTCACCCTCGGCCCCCACACCATCCCAGTGACGCTGCTCCCCACACAAGGCCTGCACCTTCTCCCTGGAAGACTGTTCATATAGTTCCCTCTGCCAGGAATCCTTCCACTGACCCCTCTGCCCCAAGGGAGCCTGCTAAACTCACTCATCCTCCGAGCCTGGGCCCATTGCCCATTCTTCCAGAAAGCCTTTCCAAGATATTGCCAACTAAAATGCATCTACCCATCTACTCTACTTTCACAGTGCTTTATCATACCGTATTGTAGCACGTTTCACAGTGTGCTTCATATCACTGTTTCCACGTGTTGGTCGCTCTCCCACCAGATCATGGCATCTGTGGGATTGGCGTCGTACCTCACTCATCTCTGTCATCCCTTACAGCTTAGCATCAGCATGGCACTGAGAAAGAGCTCAGAAATGCTTTTCGATATATGCCATTAATTTCTATAATGTTGGAGATGTACATATTTCCCTCTCTCTCTCTCTCTCTCTCTCTCTCTCACACACACACACGTATATACACACACACACACAAAATTGGCCCCAGCTCAAAATGAAAATCCTACCTAAGGATTCTGAGGCCCATGTGCAAGAATATTTTGTCTAACTATGCACAGCCTATGGCCTTCACTTTTGTCATATAACTTCTTCAGACAATTTGTCAAAGTGTCAGGTGATGAACATGTAACATGCAAGCTCCCTGCAAAGCACACGTGGTTGCGAGCGCACAGCACAGCTCGGGCCCTTTCCCTGATGACTGTACCTACATCGCCTTGGGAGAGCCAGCCCTCCAGGAGCCCAGCAGAGCTCTCTATGCCAAACCACGTAGATGGGCTCCTTTAGGCAGTCAAACTGGGCTCCCTGGTTTGCATTCAACCCTAACCGTGCCACCATCCCTTTGATTAGGTGGGGCTGCTTTCTCCCAAATCTGACATTTACTGACTCACACCCAGTGGGTGGCCCTGGAGTTAACAGTCTTTGCCAGATAAGCCTTCAGATAAGCTGACGTTGAAAGGAGCTTCCTGAGTCTCCTATTGCATTAGACCCACTAGTGACCACAGGTGCCAGCTGCTGGGCGTCCTGCTCAGGGCGGAGTGCCAATGCGCCCTTGGCATCTGGGCATTCCAATTTGTTTCCCAACCAGCAAGCACAAACTTTGTCTACATTTTTCTTAATTTAGCAAATAAACGATTCATTCTAAATAGTGGGCAAGTCTCAAAGGTGATAAAGAAATGTGATTAAGACACCAAAAAAATTACATTAAAATTCTCAGAGCAAAAAATATCATTCAGTCTAGGGGCGCCTGGCTCAGTCAGTTAAGCATCTGCCTTCGGCTGGGGTCATGATCTCAGAGTGCTGGGATCGAGTCCTGCTCAGCAGGGAGTCCTCTTCTCCCTCTGCCCCTCCCCCTGCTCAAGCTCTCTCTCTCTCTCTCAAATAAATAAAATTTTTAAAAAAAATATCATTCAGTCTAAAGTGGGGGAAAAAGGCACTGGAAAGCTGAGGATGGAATTTTAAAATTACTAAATATAAGACCAAAAATATTTGTTTCCACATTTTCCCTATTCCTATTTTGAGGTGGAGAAAATTATTTCTCTTCCAGGTCATTTCCTCCTGAGAGGTTGTACTTGGCAGCCAGAGTGGTTCTAATCCTTTCATTGGTAAGAACTGTTGAAGAGAATGTTTAATTAAATCCTATTTTCTGGGGGGCACCTGGGTGGCTCAGTCGTTAAGTGTCTGCCTTCGGCTCAGGTCATGATCCCAGGGTCCTGGGATCGAGCCCCGCATCAGGCTCCCTGCTCCGCGGGAAGCCTGCTTCTCCCTCTCCCACTCCCCCTGCTTGTGTTCCCTCTCTCGCTGTGTCTCTCTCTGTCAAATAAATAAATAAAATCTTAAAATAAATAAATAAATAAATTCTATTTTCTGGAAATAAATAGGCCAGTTAGCTGCGATTCACCTCTCATCCACTTCTCTCTTATCAGTGGTATTATCACTTGAAAAGATGTGGATTTGGTTCACCCCCAATTCCAAGTAGGAAAGTCTTCCTGGCATTATCCTTAGGTTTTTCTCTCATTGGTAAAATGTATTTGGAAAAATTGTTATAAGTAAAATGCTCCATAATATGAGCTAGATTTAAGAAGTGTTGGAGTAGTTCTATTAATTTTCCTGCAACAGTGCTGTAATGTTTATTATTAATATTATCAAAGTCATATTTTAAGCAGCTTCTCATTTGTCTCTCTCTGTCTCTGTTTCTCGTGCTCTCTCTCAATAGGTAGATAGATACAGATACACACACACACACACACATACACATACATATATATCATTACATTTAAGTCCCCTAGAGGTTTCAGAAGCAGAAAATCTTTAGTCTAAATCAACTCAAAAGAGGTTTGGGGAGCCAAACATGCCAGTGGTCTGAATAATAGAAGGAACCCATTTGGGTCCATCCTGACTGCAGCCATATTCCTGAATGAGCTGTCACCAGGCACCACTGTAGTATTAGAATGATGGAGAAAGAGGCTAGAGCTGATGGTCCCTACTCTTCTAGCTTCAGCATCCCCACCTCTGCATCTGAAAACACAGGTCCCCCGTGCCATTCCAACAGAATAAAACACTCCCATTAGGCAGACCATCATTTCATTTCCAATCTATACTCTCTCACTTGAACCAACATGAATGAACCTAACGGGCCAAGCTACTGGAATCAGCATGACATGGATTCACTTATTAAGTCAATCAACAGAACTCAAGCGAGCTAAGATTCAGTTAGAAATTATGGTGAGAAATAAGACACAACTTGTGCCTCAATTCACAGCCCATCAGTGAGAATGGACAGGCAGGCTGGCAGCTGATATAACAGAGGTGAGCCCAGTGCTAGAGCCCTAAACGGGGCATGGAAGATTGCCCGGTGGACTTCACAGAGGAGGTGACCTGAATGGAGATTCCCAACGGACACAGATTCCAAGGAAGTAAAATTTAACACAGAAATGTAGCCCTGGATATCAGAGTAGAAAATGAAAACTTCATAGGCGATGTCTTTACAACAAAACTTTCTTAAGCAGAGCTGTCGGCTTTTGTTTCTTACCGTGACAGATGATAGTTTCTAGAAACGAAAACGGTATCCCACATACCCTTCTGCAGTGGGACCTTGGCCATCTCCCATGAAGAGGAGGACTCTGTGTCTTCAGCCCTGAAATGTGGGTGGGCCACCAGTCGAATTCTGTGGAGGTAGCAGTGAGATCATTGGAGGCACAGGCCTTCCCTGGCCTGGCTGCTTTCACTTCTTGCCTGTTGGGAGCCAGCCCCCGTGTATGAAGTGTGCCTACCCTGAGGCCACCATGCTGGGGAAGGGCCAAGCCACATGGAGAGGTCTTAGGGGAAGAGATGTCACACTGGTGGGGAGAGAGAGAGAGAGAGACTGAGAGAGACAGAGAGAGAAGGAGGAGGAGGAGGAAGGAGAGGGAGAGGAGGAAGAGGAGGAGGGGGAAGAGGAGGGGAGATGCTAAGAAGCAGGAAGCTACCAGATACATGAATGAAGTCACCTTGGAAAGCATCTCCAGCCCCAGCAGCCCCAGCTGACTTCATGTGGATCAGAGATGAACTGCCCAGTCGATCCCTTCCTGCGTGCCTGACCCACAAAATTGTGAATAAAATAAAATGGTTGGTTTAAGCTGCTAAATTTGGGGATAATCTTTTTATGCAGCGCACTTACCAAAACACAGAGGTCCTACAGTGGTACATGATGCCAAGGGAAATAGAATCCTAATATGATTTAGGATGTCATTGTGTTGATCTGTAAGTATGGAGATAAAAGAGAAACCTAAGTCCTTCTGTGTCGTGCTTCCATACTTCCATTCCAGTGCTGGGACTGATCTTCTCCCTTTATGTAGGTCAAGGGCAGACAATACAGCAATTCATAATATTCCTTCCTAATGCTTAAAAGACCTTTTTGGAAGCTATGGAAGCTCCCAGGGTGTTGCCTTCCCTACGTAAGGAAACCAACCTCTAAGTAAGGAGCTGTTTAAGTATTAGCCTGCCGAACAATGGAGAAAACACTATTTGCCCATTTTTCATCTTTGCTATAAACTCCAAAGGGTATACTCACACAAAGATTAATAGAGATTTAGGTGGCCATCACTCATGGGACCTCAGAATATGATTACCTGCTTTGAAGGCTTTTAAAATCTAGAGAACAATGTACCATTTCACTGCACTGCAGGAAAGAATCACTCGAGTTTTTCTGCGTGGTTAATATGAAAGAGGAGAAACAAATCTTCTAAGGGCATTGAGTTTTACATGAAGCAGGGAATATTTTACTCTTAGAAATACCAGAATAGGCTAGAATCACTCGCTATGTGACTATGGGTCCACACCTCCCACCAAAAACTGAGGTGCCACCCAGAACTTTCCAAAATACGATGAACTCACTCAAACATTATGAATGCAGTAAGGTATAATCAAGAGTTCCGCCTTATTGCTTCTCTCCCTGCTCCCATTCATCCCCAGCCTCAGCTTTGAGTCCTGGATTCATGGACTCTGATTTCATTCCATTTGGAAATTAGCGAACGGTTAGACTGATCAAAAAAACTTGTCATCAGGCAGGACCTTTGTGAAATGGCTCTTTAATTAGCCATTTCATATTTTTGTTATTTCTTCAGCGATTCATGTTAAAAATATGTTCCACGGATGCCAGCCTGCTAGAACCCAAAGAGCCCTTGTCGCTCAGCAGTAGTTCAGTGAAATAATAAATAAGTGCAACAACAGCCTTGGCTCCCAGTATTAGCTCTTCCCCACGACCCCCCCCACCCCTGAGGCCATGTGGCCAGGCTCCCCACCCCAGTCATCGAGCTCTGTGGTGACCACTCCGTGGTCACCACAGACAAGAAAGGGATCTTGTCCTTCCTGGAGCCTCTTCTCTACAAAGATGGCTGGGTGGGTATGTACCCTGAAGCTGAGGTCACCCAAGGACTGGGTGTAAAAGGCTGTCTTCTTTGACACGCTGTTATCACAAGCAGCATATCTCTTGAGTGAAATTTCAGGAATGGAAGTTCCTAAGGGAAAGATGCCATTTCATCCCCTAAGCCAGATCAGCTGGAACTGGAAGGCAATGGCTTACATCTGTGGAACAGCTTGGACCAGGACCTCATGTTCTGTCAGCTTTTAGGTGGGGTCCACCCACTGGCTCTCGCCAAGATTTCAGCCGGGTCCTAGCCCCACCCTGGCCCACATTAATCGTCCTTACTGAGCATCTCAGGAAAGAAACAGTAACTTCCCCTAAGAGGCTCACCCTTTCTCATTGGTGTTAGAAAAACATTAGGGATCTATCAAAATATGATGGAGGAAGATGTTACTCAGGCAAACCTGGGTGGTAGTCATAGTGTTCATGATAGTAAGCCAAATGTGGCTTTACATACCAGGCGGTCTTTTGGCAGGAGATGATGGAGATAGAAAGCAGCAAGGCAGAGAATCCTGCCTCCTCCCCCACTCCCCCCGCCCTGCCAAAAGGCCAGATTTGGTGCCACCGAGGGTTTTAATTCAGTCTATAAATGGAGATGACAAAAAAATAAGAAAATTCTATAGCAGCATTTGAATCTATGTTCACTCAGGAACACTCAGAAGCACTCCTGTTCATTCTAGAACCTTCCATATACAATGAATAGAGAGCTCTGATTAGAGATTCTCACTCAGCCCCCACCTTTTTTTGTATCCTCCTTAGCACACAATCCCCAGCGAGTGGGTCTTGGATGCTTTTTACTTTATAGATTTCTAGATAATGTCAGGCTCTTGATCTAGAAGCCATATGTGAACAAAACTGGAGACCACCACGGAAAAATCACATCTTGGATGACAAGGAATGAGCAGAAAGGGTAGAGTTGAGGAAAGCAGTTCTGTTATTCCTTCAAGGTCCTGTGGGATGAAATAAAGAATAAAGGCAGTTAGTGAAATGTCAGTCATTTACTTTTCTTTTTGCTTTCCTGATTTCTTAAGCAATAATTTTGTGATTTGGACATCTAAAAAACATTCATCCTTTAACAAAATCCATTGTATTAATTAGGTACCATTTCTCAATAGAGAGTAGGTTTTCCCTTAACTTTTCTTAAACTTGGTCCTTGCTGTCTATGTAACAAGGTAATTGATTTTAGAAATAGATTTTTTTTTTCATAACAAATATGAGGTTTTGACGAAATCTTAAATTGACAGTATTTTCTGATTCGGCAGAAGCATGCTGAATGCTATTGCTTTCCATACAGGCAAAACGTCTCATTCCCAGACTCATAGGGAATGCAAGCAGAACCTATGTGTTCCATAATTTCTCTTCCTGACACTCCAAACATTAGTTAAAGAAACCAAATTCACCTTACAAGTATACATCCTAGGGAGAAGATCCTTGGAACAATCTAGAAAAGCAGAATAATGATGTGACCACAAATGGCCTCTTGATTGTCTGCATGGAGTTTTAAAAACTGGTTCTTTCTGAGGAGAGACAAAACATAAAGTCGCTGTTTTTAAATTGTATTTCACACCAACCAACCAACAATCTATGAAACCCTGAAAATAACATAAATGGTTAATGACAGAAAGTGAATTGAATTAGTTTTGTTAATACGGTATAATGCTCTAAAGGGCATTTAGAATAGTGATGGCTTCTGTATTTATCCATATGAAAAGATGCTTCATGATATATTGTTAAGTGAAAAAGTAGGTTAGATTATATAGTATAAATGCATATTTTGGTTTTTAAAAGGTGCATATAAGGGCACCTGGGTGGCTCATTCAGTTAAGCATCTGCCTTCAGCTCAGGTCATGATCTCAGGGTCCTGGGATGGAGCCCCACATTGGGCTCCTTGCTCAGCAGGGAGTCTGCTTCTCTCTCTCCCTCTTCTTCTGCCCCTCTCCCCCAACTCATGCTTCCTCTCTCTCTCTCTCTCTCAAATAAATAAATAAAATCTTAAAAATAAAATAAAATAGGGGCGACTGGGTGGCTCAGTGGGTTGAGCCCCTGCCTTTGGCTCAGGTCATGATCCCAATGTCCTGGGATCGAGCCTCACATCGGACTCCCAGCTTGGGGTGGGGGGAGGGGGGTGGTCTGCTTCTTCCTCTCCCTCTGCCCTTCCCCCTGCTCACGCTCTCTCTCTCTCAAATAAATAAATAAAATCTTTAAAAATAAAATAAAATATGCATATATAATCATAAAAAAATATCTGAACAAACATGTTAAAATAGCATATATGCCAAAATGGTAACTTCTTATTCCTGAGTGTTGGGCAGAATTAGAATGGATTTTTATGTTCTTCTTTAGACTTTTCTTTCTGGTATGACTTTATTTTAATACAGAATATCTATTACTTTGTTTTAAAATGGTATTTTCAATTAAAATATTTTTCCCTAAAACATGAATTTTTAGCACAATTTTAAACTGTGTTAGCTCATGCCGTCGTTCAATGCTGAAGATCCTGGGCCAGCTATAAAACTGTCTGTCCTCAGAGATACTTGCAAAGGGGAAGACAGTGTAAAACAATTGGTAAAAGTGATAAAGACACGTTCAAGATATAAAGCTGGCATGAAAGAGTGAATAGACCACATATGCAGGCTGTTTTAAAATTCTCAACCTAAACGGTTTTTGGAAATGTTTTAGAAAGATTTTATTAATTTAAACCCCACAAGTTCAGAACTTGTAAAAAGTCTTTTGTCGCTGAGGGGAAGTTATCTTTTGAGAGTTACTTATTAAGAAAGACTTATTAAAACAAGTAAACTGGATCACATGAAGACTTGGTTGGTTTTTCTAAACAAGCCACTGGACTGTGCCTTCTAGGGGACCAACTGCATCCTTCTTATTCCTTGTGTCAGCCCATGCTGTGCAGGGCCAGACACAGCAGAGTGCTTAACTAAAGGTTTTTTTATATTATATTATATTATATTATATTGTATTATATTATATTATATTACATTATATTATATTATAATAATGCACGTAATAGTGCATTCCTTATATGCAAATAAGACTATTTCTTACAGATGGAAGCTATCCAGAGTCATTCAGTTAAACCCACTTGGAACTAACACTGAGAAGTGTTCTTTATATGGAAAAGTAATACGACCGCATTCTATTCAGGCTTTGCACTCAATTTTTTCCTTGATTAACCTACAAGATTAACAAGTTACATAATTTGGGATTTAATTAATAAAATTTAAACTGCCCGAATGTTAAATGAGTAGTGATCAAATACAGGACATTTCATCTGAAAATTGAGATCCTTTTACATATTTGCTTTTGCCTGCTTACTATTTGATTTGAATACATTAACATTTTCTCTTCACCATAATCAAATCAAACAACTCCAACACAAAATACCATTTTCCCGCAAAGTATTCTTATGGTATAACATCTTTCCATGCATAGCATTGTGATTAGTATTGTTTGTGGCTGTCATTAAATTACATTTATTATAGAGAGGTATCAGCTTTGCAAAGAAAGAACATTGAGATGCAACAAAGAATGAGATGTTATTCCCGATTTCATTGTCAGCCAACAGTGATGACGTTCAAAGGGAAAGAGTTGTGTGTGTATCACGCACAAAGAATAACAGCGGATAGAAACATCACATCTGAACAGTAGTGAAACAGAATAGATAGTCTCCTATAACTGACCAATTTTGAGAAAGAAAGAAGGGGAAACTTATTTCTCTAAATAATATTATTCTTCTTTGAATTCAGCGTGAATACGACAGCGGAAAAGGAAGACATGTAACGTCCCAAAGCAAAGGCTTTCTGCATCCCTGATTCTTCCTCTCCCTTTCCTCCCTGCTGCTCTGTCTTCTTATGCCCCCCCCATTCCCATCACACACGCACACACACGCACATGCACTCGCACATGCACTCGCACACGCACTCTCACGCACACATACCCCAGACACGAAGCATTACAGTAGCTAGGAATTTGCCCAAATATAACAATAGTAATACAAATGAAGATATTTCCTGCACTTAACTCTAAGAATAGGCTGAAACTATGTGCTAGAAAAGTCTGGATTCAGACCTCTGGCTCTGGTACATGGGGCTTTTCCATGCTTCATTGTGTGAAGTCAGAGGTCTGTCATCTATGAAACACAGAACACTGACTTGTTACTTAAGAAATAGCCGGTGGTTTAATGTGCTCCCATCTTGATTCCAGATTTAAACATAGAATTGAAGAGAAACAGAGCCCTTCTTGACTTGGAGAATCATAAATGGGAAAAGGGGAACAAAAATTCCCTTTCAAACCTGAATCTCATTTTTACTTTTCTCATTAACTAATAAAGGCCAAATTGATAGCTAAGCATTGGATGAAAATTAATCAAAATTCTGAGAATTGAAAATTTTTTATTTTTTAATTTTGTCTAAGTCTTAATATTTTTCTCTTTTCTTTCTTTCTTGTATTTATTTTAAAACTTTTTTAGCATAGTCAAGTGAAGAAATTCCAGCGTAAATTCTCATCTTCCTGAAACGTTTCATTAAAGTAAAACACCCTTTCTTTGTATCTGAGTTCACTTTTTTGGATGGAGGAAGAGAGGGTTAGATTCTGACGCAAGAGAATGGCAATGAAAGATGCTTTCTGCCACGCTGTAGGGCAGTTTACTTTAAAATGTACGTGGGAGAAATTTTCGAGACTCTGCCTTTCCACACCTAATAACTCAACCTTCGAGCCTCCCTGCCTGTACTTATCAAGGTTGGGAACAATTTTTTTTTTTTTTTTTGGTCATTTAAAAGTCTTCATTGCAGTAACTTCCTCTGAAACAGACCACCTCTTTCATTAGGAATATTTATGGGAAATAATATATTTGTACAGTTGAAAGCATCACCTGTCTTGCTAAGTCAGTTCTTGTCTGAATGCAAATAGACTGTTAGAGGGTTTACTCAACAACACTTGCTAATGGAAAGTACTAATCAAAACTTTGCTACAGCTATAAATTTTTATATTTTTTAACCACTGGATTCCAATTAAATGTATTCAATATAGCGTGCTTTGATTAAAAAATTTTTAAAAGAGATTATGTATACAGCACTGTGTAAAACAAGGCAGGTTAGGTATGCAAGCACTTGTACATTCTTAATAGAAGTCTTTACCTGAAGGTAAAACCCAATAAAATGTACCCTATAATGTGCTATGGACTCTATGTTGATTTACCTGGGTTACCCCGTCAGCAGAAGCCAGCTTTACCAGGTACACACTATGCTTATATATTTAGTGCATATAAAAATGCATATAAAGAAGCACTGAATTCATTAGGGCACACTTTTTCTTTAAAAAGTTCTTTGTTAACCATGGGATATTCTGATTGCAAATAAAGGAAGTTATGGCACTCTGCTGATGCTTATAAAGGGAGAGAAAATCCTTAATGTGAGCCTACGATTTCAATGAAAAAAGCATAAATAAAAGGGTTTGCCTTACTCAAATATACACTAGCAACATCTTTCAAAGAATCTTCTTGCTTTCACCAATACAGAAATACTTTCCTAAAAAGATGTTACTTCATTCAATTGAAGTCCATGAGGACAGGTCTGGGAATAGATGGCTAAAAATCATGAATTTGGGGCGGGGAGGGGAGGGGTGGGTGAATCTCAATTTGTCCTCATCTGAGGATATTTAAACACAACATTTTTGCACATTTCCTTTAAAAATTTCACAGGCCTTTCATATGTGAGATTCTTTCCCCCACATTTAAGTTTCAGGATTAGTTGCAGTCTTAAAAAAAATATTTAATTCTCTTTGCTCTGTGACATGGCTTAATGAACCTGGGTTGAGTTTCTCTAGGAAATGTAAGAACTTCTTGACAACTGGGAAGTCTCTCAGACACTCATTCCTGCCAGAGTTTTCCAAAACCACACATAAGCTGAGGCCACGAGGTGTCTACATCAGACAAGAAAAGAAGAACACGGCTTCCGTCCCTGACCTCTGTTATATATATATATTTTTAATTTTATTATGTTATGTTAGTCACCATACAATACATCATTAGTTTTTGATGTAGTGATCCACAATCCATTGTTTTCGTATAACACCCAGTGCTCCATGCAGTACGTGCCCTCCTTAATACCCATCACCGGGCTAACCAATCCCCCCTCCCCATTCCCCTCTAAAACCCTATTTGTTTCTCAGGTCCATAGTCTCTCATGGTTCATCTCTCCCTCCAATGACCTCCGTTATATTTGAGCGAGAAATGTGTTTATTGCTCAGTCTCACTGAGTGTTTAAATGTCCCTATTGTGCAAATTATGAGTGCTTTGAGTGCAAATTATGAGTGCAGCTCCCATTCTTTATAATTTCTGTCTGATCTACTCTATTTGTCCTTGGTAACCACCCACCTTTGAGAATTGCAAAAAGCCATGCCCATTATTATTTTTAATAAGGCCATTGCATTAAACCTTGGTGGAAGTCCTCTAGTGATTTTTCTTTCCCTCAAAATCTATATTGCCTTTAAAAGCATTTCATTAAGACTGCATTTTTAAGGAGGGAAGAGAAAAGGAGAGATGGATGATATTAGTCAGGGGCAACAACAGTTTTTTAATCCCAAGATTAAAAATAATATTAACCTGCCTCTTTGCCTTGAACCCCTGATTTTTAGGGCGTGGGGCTGCTGATGAGAGGGGCGCCTGAGTGGGAGATGGATGCAGGTCTGTCTGCCTGCAAACTGCAGCAGCTGGGATGCAGGGCGTCCTGGCCGGGTCTGTGCGCACCCACGGACGATCTCGGGAGTGGGAGCGGACGCCAGGTGCCTTCCTCCCAGGACAGCGGACCTTCCTACACTCCCAGCACTGAGACAAGTTGCCTATGGGTTTCAGAAGTAGGAGGTAGGGGCCCACTGTTTGACAAGTGAGGCAAGAGATAGCCCCGTCTCTCCTCGCTTGTCCTGGGGCCGCCCCTCCTTCTCCAGCAAACGCCCCGTCCCACTCCTTACGAAGGAAAGCGAATCTGCTTGCTCTTTGCTCCCGTCTGCTCATCCCCGAACCGTGCACACAAGGGCGGCAAGCGTCCCTGGGAAGGGCTCGTCCTGGTCCTAGCACCTGCTTGGCTCCTCCTGGAGTCCCGCGGCGTTTCCCTCAGCTCGGGCGCCCTCTGGCGCCGCTATGGAGAAATTCACCCGGCGCGGGCAGCCCTGCAGGAAAAGACCTGAGCACTGTTCAGCGGGGCGCCTTTGGCCGTGAATGAAGCCAGGTGGGCTGCTCACTCTGGTGGCCCATCATTTACCTAGAACATTGGACTGGGCTCTTCCTCACTGTGTCAAAGCTATAGAACCTCGTGGTTTCCCTGGGCAATATGTTAGACACAAATGACGTTCCCAAACCCACTTTTGTGAGTCTCCAGATTCCAGAGGGAGAGCAAGGAGGTCCCACAACTTCCAGAACCAACTTCGTGTCTCTCTCTCTCTCTACTCACACGCATGCGTACCTATTTTCTTGAATAAATAAATAAATAAATAAAGACCACAAGGTCTCCAACACATTATTCTTAAACCACGTGTTGGTACTTTTGATGTCAATTTGGCTAAGCTAAAGCCCGCAGGTATTAGATTAGGCCCTAATCGAGATGTGCTACTGTGGGGGCGAGGGAGGGCAGGTTGCAGATGTCATTAAAGTCATTAATGAGTTGACTATAAATAAGGGAGATTATACTGGATGTCTGGGTGGGCCTGACTCAATCAGCTGGAAGCTCATAAGAGCCTGGCTGAGACTTCCCAGAGAGACAGAGACAGAGAAGAAAGTCCACCTGTGGACAACAGCTTCGGCTGTGCCCAGCGAGCTCTCCTCTGCCTGTGATCCTCTCTTCCTGATTGCCTGCCTTACAAATGTCGAACTTGCTTAGCCAGCTCCCACAATAGTATAAGCCAATTCCTTGTAATGAATCTTTTAATATATAAATTGGTTCTGGGTCTCTGGTAGAACCATAGCTGACACAACTCACGTGGCTTAAATCGAAGAATGTATTAAGGAAATTCAGAGTGCTGGAAGATTCCATCCAAATTCCTCCCAACAATCAGTCAACAGATACTTTCTGAATGTCTACTGGTGGTAGGCATAAGGCAGTATGTTCTGGAGATGCAACCAAGAACAGAACTGATAGGACTTCTTCCCTAATCTGGGCTTCAGGGTCTGCTCCTCAGTGAGGTGGGTGAATGAGAGAGGCCATGGCTGTAATAGTTTGTGAGGCTTTCTCACATACACCCAGCTCCGTGTGGCAACTTTGGACTACTCAAATCTGGACCAGAAGCTAGCTTTAATTAATGGTTTGTTGTGGGTACTAGGGTGGCATGCTTGGAGCTATACAAAAGTATAGGAGGAGGAGGAGCAATGAGGAGAACCAGACAACAGTCTTTGCCTTGAGGGCCCTCAGTCTATCACCACGAAAGGTAAGATGCTCATTTATCGCATTGCCAAACACCCTGAGTCATCCACCCGCACAGTGTATTTTCCCTGGGCTTGCCGTTTCTATATATGGCAAAGGGGTGACACTTCCTGATAATGGATCAGAGCTGCAGAATGTTGGCAAAAGCAAATTCAACCAGGCTAGGAGAAGGGAGTCTTCTCTCTAGATTCATCAGCAGAACCACTGTTCCTGGGCCAGACTGAGAAGCCCAATAAAAGACCTCATTCCTTCTCCAACATCTCCTACCCCTGCCTCAAGGCTCAAGGCTTATTCCATGATGGCAGTAACCCAGTGCAGTGCAATCCAACAAACGTTTAATGAGTACTTTCCATGCTACAAGTTCACCTTCTACAGCCTGGTGTCCTGAAATGGTTTTTCTAATCACCATTGGCCTGCAAATAAATTGCTATATTTAGTGGTACCTTTCATGGGTATCCTGTTGACACGGTTTTTTATCTTTTGGATTATTTTCTACTTGATATTCATACCTTCCTCTGGGCTTGGTGAGAACTCTTTCCTGGTTTTACCTCTGCTTCTTCTTAGCCCTCTTTGGAAGAATTTTCTTCTCATCCCAGTCCTCATGATTGTAAAGCAGGTGTGTTCAAGGGCTCTGTATGACTCACCCTATTTTCTGAAGCTATTCTGTCTCAAGAGATGAGCCATACACTGAGATTCTACAACGACATCTCAGGCTTGGACCTCTCTCCTGAGCCCATGTATTCTGTTGATGTGGATGCCTCGGGGTACCACAGCACCATTCTCCAAATGAACTTGCCCTTGCTTCTAATCTGTTGCTGACCCTGAAAGCCCTACTTGATGCCATGAACTGTTTCTGCCCAAAAGCCCACGGCAGGAACTCAAGAGGCATTCCAGATTCCCTCTTGCTTACCTCGCACATCCAATTGTATCTGTATCTGAATTTACCAGCTCACTGCAGAATGTCTCCAGTCTCTGCTCCTCCTCCCCTTCCTTAGTCTAGGCCTTACACACAGGGGCAAATGGTCTTCTGATGGTACCTCTGTCTCCATATCTCTGCTTTCTACCATTGTTCTTTCTAAAATGCAAATCCTCTTGTGACACCTTCCTATTTTATGTGTCAGTGGTTTCTTGAAAGCTTTCCTTGACTGTCCCCTTCCCTCCCACACCCACTCTGGGGGGTCCTCCTCTTTTTTGTTCCCACTGCATCCTCTTCTTAACCCCTGTCATGGCACTTAGCACACGTAGCGTTTTCTTCTTTGATGAAATATTCCAAACAGAGAGACATGTGCAAAAAAGAATGTAAAAAATACCCACATCCCCGCCATCCAACTTGAACAAATCTTGGATGTATTGATTTCAGTGCTTCTTTTTAAAAGAAATTAGCCACAACAAAAATAGCTGAGATCCCTTTGTGACCCACCCTTTGTGGAAGCCACTGCCCATCAAGTTTGGGATTGGTTTTATTGCTTAGCTCTGCACTTGACTATTATCTCCCCAAGAACAGCTTCTCTGTCTTGTTCAACCAGAGGGAAGTAAATAAAAGGACTGAGTGAAAGATTTATTGAACAACTCTATGAATGGATGGATCCACATCTACAACTCCTGGGGACCATTCTTTGTCAAATCTCTGAAAATTTGCCCAATTAACGTGCAATGATTTTTAAAAGTTATCCCTGTTCTCCAGAAGTATTACTCTTAACCAGGGTTTCTCGACATTGCACACTGGAATCCATAGGGGAGATATCAGAGTACTCATATCCACATCCCACCCCCAGCAATCCTGATTAATGGGTGAGGTGCCTCCTAGGCATGATTGTTAAAAGCTCCCAGGTGCTTGTAATGCACAGATGAGGCTGAGAACCGATCCTACCTCCTTCCTGGCATCATTATCACCAGCCTCATCATTACCACCAGCCCCAGCAATTGCTCACACTAACTGTATGATGTTTACGTGCATTATCTTATTTATTCCTTACCACAATCTAAATATTTATATTATCCCCATTTTACAGATGAAGAAAGTGACACTTGGAGGGGTCAAGTCACTTGCCCAAAGTCAGATAGCCCTGGGGCCCTGCTGTTCTCACCAAACCACCAGTTTCTGCTACAACCATGGTCCCACCCCTTAATTTGGCTATGGCTCTTACAAAGCCCAGTATTAATAGAATTTCAAATACCCCTAAAGAAAGTCACTGAAGCCTGATACCACCAGTGCTCTCTAAGACCCTGAGCTTTAACTGCGAACGCTGTTTCTTTCTTGAGTCACTTGCTGAAGCTTGCCATAAACTCCTTGCCTGAGCAGCCGCCCGAGACTCAAAAAGGTGGAGTCCTTCCTGCCTTCGCCCGCCACACCCTCTTTGACTACAGGAATTATTCCTCTCAATTACATTCTTTAGCGCTCTGTTCCTTTCTCCCTTATCATACTCGACTGCCTTTTCCATTGTTCCCTGTCCCTTGCTCTCCTTTTCCTGGATCGACATGGTACCATCCCACCAAAAATATGGAAGACTTACAACTCAGATCACTCTACTGCCTCTTTATTCTCCCTCTGCTTTTTTTAAGCAAGTGCAGGAGGAAGATATACATCAACATTTACCGCGTATACTGATTTCTTTATGGGCGTAATGCACATGCTTAACAATAGTGTTCCGGCAACGGGATTTTATTGTGGGAGAAACCAAATTGCATCATCTTAGAATCATAGAACGTTACAGTTTAAAGGGATCTGGGCGATCACCTAGTCCAGAGGTACTGCAATAACAGAAGTACTACGAATTGAAATCTACAGCCCTGCCTCGGTGGTTAGGCAGTGGATAGTGAGAAAACTAGTGTCCAATTTGGGGAAAATAGTACTTCATGTTGTGCAAGTCTATTGCCTGCAATAATGTAGGAGATCACAAGATTGGAAACCTAAAGCTCCATGGAAGAGGCTGCTATAGACTCAGTGTGGCAAAGTGTCAGAAGAAAGAGATGAGCTCAATGATGCCTGGGTGGCTCAGTCGGGGTTAAGCATCTGCCTTGGGCTCAGGTCATGATCTCAGAGTCCTGGGATCTAGTCCTGAACTGGGCTCCTTCCTCGGCGAGGAGTCTGCTTCTCCCTCTGCCTGCCACTCCCCCTGCTTGTGCTCTCTCTCTCTCTGAAAAATAAATAAATAAAATCTTAAAAAAAAAAAAGAAAAGAAAGAGATGAGCTCAAGAAAGAACTGACTGTTTTACAAGAAGAAAAGAAAAGAGATACATTGCAGAAATTTGAGACCTGATAAATTTAGTCAAGGGACCACTTTATGATTCCGAATGATACTAAGAAAGCATTCGACCCAAAGCAATACAGGGAAAAGAACCAGACTAATGGTGTGGTGCTCAAGAAAATCTTTCTGTGGGACAAAAAGACTCAGGGTAAAGTCCTACAAAAGGAATGACTGTACCACCAAAGTGGACAGCATCGTGAGGCTGAGACACGGAGTGCAGTGGAGGCAAGAAAGCAAGGAAATAAAGATTAAATTGTTTCTCTGAAACAACTTAACAACAACAGCAACAACGAAATGATGGGTATCATTGCTGGCTCATGGAATTGACTGGAAGCAGAAAGAAAAGAAAATTGCTGTTGGTTTGAAAGAGACTATTTGAGACTTAATATTTTGCAAGCAAGAAATGGGCTGAGAAAAGCACACATCTCTCTGGAGAGCATGTTCCCCAACACTCATTTCGTATTTGACCAAGGAAAACAATGAAAAAGGAAGAAACTTCCAGAGATAGAACCAAAGGTCATGTTGAACTCTGGACCCTGTTACTGACCAGAGACTGCTATGTATCTCACAGTCTTCTCTTCTCCAAAAGGGAGTATGTTTTGTGGTCGTCCGTCCCTGTGGCACTCTTGTGTGTTGGGTGTGGGAGAAGGCAGATAACGTCACTTTAGTTCAGGGGTCTCTGGACCACGATAAGCTTCAACCTGCTCTGATGGAGATGCCACATCTAGCACTTCCCCCGAGATCCTGGATGGAGAGCTGGATGCAATGACTACATGGGACTTTATTTTTTTATATAAAGATTTTTATTTATTTATTTGAGAGAGGGAGTGTGAGAGAGAGAGCACAAGCAGGGGGCAGAGAGAGAAGGAAAAGCAGACTCCCCACTGAGCAGGGCTCCATCCCAGGACCTTGGGATCATAACCTGAGCCGAAGGCAGACACTTAACCGACTGAGCCACCCACGCACCCTACATGGGTCTTTAGACAAGCCCCCTCGGAGACAGGTTTGTAGTTTTATGTGTGTTCAAGGGTGGACTGTTGCAGAGACATTTTCCACTCACCAAGTAGGCATTTATGCCTCCAAATGGCAAGCCCTCTTGCGATTACTCAGTCTTGTGGACAGTTCTGGCTATTTTTTAGATAGGCAAGGCAAGGCAAAGACCTTTCCTGACCACCCGCTCACTCTCTGCCATCGTGCTCCAATTATTTTCTCGCTCCTTCCCTCAACAGCAACAGTATTTATTGAGCTTCTGCCATGTACCAAACATTTACAGGCACTCGAGAGATGGTACCCGAGAGACATAAGGTCTCTCGTCCTATGGAGGTGACATTCTAGTTGAAGATAACCAAGGGAACAAGAAGGACAAGAAGATCATTTCAGAATGGATAACCGCTACTGAGAAAATACTCAGAGCCCGGTGGTAGAGAGTGAGCGGGCGGTCAGGAAAGATCTCTAGCAGGAGGTGGTGGTGAAGCCAATAACAGGAAGCAACCATGCAGAGATCTGGAGGTGGGGCTTCCAGACAGAGGGAACAGTAGCTGCAAAACTCTGAGGTGGATGAGTTCTTATTGGGTGGACTTGAGTTTTCGGTTCGACAGGAGTCTGGTTTGGCTGGAATGTCATGAATGGAGAACAGAGAGAATGAAGTCAAGAGATAGATAGGGGATCATCCAGGGCCTTTTAGGCCACCACAAGGTGGCTGGATTTTATTTGAAGGGCAATGGGAACCTATGCGATGATTTGAAAGAGAAAAGGTAGAAGATTTGATGGAGACTGATTAGCAGGGACCTATAGCAGCAGCCTCAGCGAGAGAGGATGGGGCCTTGAAGGAGGTGGTCGATAAGGGGTACATATTAAAGAAACAACCCTTGCAGATGGTTGGCATGGTACAAATGAGAATAAGAGAGAAAGGAACAAAGAACAATGTCTAGGTTTTCAGCTTGAGTTACTGAAAATGAATAGTAGTGGTGCCATTTCCAGAGATGGGAAGGCTTGGAGAAGCCTGGACTGGGGGCCTCAGGGAGGGTGTAATGTTAAGAATTATCCGTTAGAGATGCCATTAGCCATTCACATGACTACGGGAGGGAAGCAGGTGGAGTTTCAGGGCAAGGTTTGGCCTGGAGATATAAATTTGGGGCCCATCAGTTTATAAATGTTATTTAAAGCCATGGAACAGGATGAGATCACTTAGGGAGAGAGTGTAAATACAGAAGAGGTCCCAAGACTGGGGTCTGGGATCCAACATCTATCTAGAGGTCAAGGGGAGGAGGAGCCATTCTTCCAGAATACGGAGACCTTTCCCACTCCAAAGGGCTGTTTGCTTTTTAAAAGATGTCCTAAGACATATAGATTTTCCCACATATCTTAGTCGTAAATGTTACATCAGAGTCTCCTGTGAGTGTTAAGTCACCCATGTCGCTGCGGGGAGGCAGCTGTGGTGGAGTGGAGAATGCGTGCTGCCGGGGGTCAGAAAACCCTGGGAGCTTTCAACCACTTTGCTACTCACTAGTGATGTGATGAAAGTAAGTCACACGTTCTCTGGGCCCCAATTTCCTCTGCCGTAACTCGAGAGTAATAATGGCTCTCATTGGGTAGCGTCAGAATTAAAGAAGGTAATGGAGGTGAACGTGTTTTACACACTCCATAGCTATCCTGTCCCTTACAGGGGCCACTAGCCACACGTGGCTGTTTAAATCTAAATTAAATCAAACTAAATATGCAGGTCTTTGAAGACATAAGGAGTAAATACCATGTGGGATCCAGGATTGGATCCCAGAACAGAAAAAAAGGCAGTAGTAGAAAAGCTGGTGAAATCTGAATAAAGCCTGTAGGTTAGTTCACAGTATTGTACCAAGGTTGATTTCTTCACTGTGACAAATGCAATGGAGTTATGTAAGCTGTCAACTTCCCAGGGAAGCTGGGAGGAAGATATAGGAGAACTCTCTGTGCTTGCACCATAAAAAGTGAAAGATAATTCAGTTTCTCAGCCACACAGGCCACACTAGTCAAGCGCCCATTAGTCCCATCAGCAGTGCCAATAGGGATTATTTCCATCATGGCAGAAAGTTGTATTGCTCAGTCTTGCCAAAAGCATTAAACAAATACATGATTTTACTGGGCAAGGCACTAACCACAGCACCATGCCTTCAGATGATTTCTGTGGGAGAAATTCAAGGACTTTGGTGAAAGGATTGAAGGCATATCTAGAAATGAAAGACCTGTCTGCTCTCCCACACCCAAATTACCTGTGTTTTTTAGACTAGCTTCTTTCTCTCCTCAAGGAGGTGACAGGGTTCAACCAAATGATCTCTAAAGTACCTTTTACATCGAACATTCTATGGATCCTGGACAAAGAATACAAGGAGGAAATGGCTCATTATCTCAGTAGCCCATGGAGAAGGTGCTCTTCTGGCAAAATCGAAGTATGTGGGATGGGAGGGAGCAGAATGTCCCTGCCACCCTGGATCTGCCCGGGTGCCTCGTTTTAATGAGGGGACAATGGAGGAGAATAAATAGGAGGTAATTCTTTTTTGATGTTAGAAACATCCTACTTTACTCTTTTTTTTTTTTCCTCATCACTCTCTGTTTTAAAAAATGAAATAACTCAGGCCCGACTGCATAGGGATTTAGAAAACACTACTGACCAGGGAAGTTAGTGACTATTGATTTCTCTCCTCTTCATACCCCAGTGAGCAGTCAGTAATAATAATCTCCTGTTCTAACGAAGCACTTTTCATCCAAAGACATTTAAGATGAAGCATGACTATTAACCCATTTACTTCACCATGTTCTTTGATAGTAAGATATGGTATTTTCCTATCTGCTATTTATAGAGATGTCACGGTTGAGAGGAAGATAATTTGGTGCCTAAGTAGAATGTACATGCATGCAAAGTTCCTTTCATATTGGATCATCTAGGAATACTGACCAAAATTAATTTTCAGTTTTTTGTCAGATTAACAGATTAAATTCTGACCACTATTTATTTACTTATTTTCCTTGTTCTTCATAAAGGGTACATCAGTTAGGATTCTTGGCTAAAAGCAAAAAAGATTTTTATTTTCTGGCAAATTTAAGCCAAAGGGATTCTTACACCACACATCTCCTGGGAGACTGGCCTTGGGATTCCTTAATTTCCCCAAAGGCAATTGGAACGCCTATAGAAAAGAGCAGCCAGAAAGGAAGGAATGCCCACCACGAAGTTCAACCCATCTATATGTTTTATGCACATTTCATTACTTTTATAAGCTAAGGTAAGTATAATCTGAATGCATAAGTGTGGAACTTTGATTATTTAAATTACCAGCATACACATTCCACCTGTGTTTGTGTGTGTTCATCAGAAAAGGTACGTGCGGTCATTGATATTCATCATTATCTTGAGTGAAGCAGCAAATAAAGATTCAAGTAAAGGCCCTTAATCTCCAAGCACTTTACTTTCAATGGGACAAAACAGAAATACGAACAAAGGAATAGAGATCAGTATGATGTATCATTTGCTTAATAAATACGGGTTTGATGTGTTAGTACGTCCCGTAACAGAAACTATTGTTCAAACCACAAACTATTAGGTTGAAGAAATGTTAAAGAGGCACTTTCTATCAATAACTTGATAACTAACGATCACTAACCATGGAATATATGTTATCGCTAGCAGGAAGATCATGAGAACTCTGCTGTTCTTCTTGAACGCACTCTTGCACCCTCTATGTATCTGGAATCCAACTTCTCACTTGTAATTTCATAGCTGATGCTTATAAGCTGGATCTTAAACTTTAAAAGTTTAAAAGAATTCCTTCTGTCCTTATCCAAGCTTTGAAGAGGGCGATATTATTTCTCCTTGTTACAGTATTTGAGTTTACTTTAACAGCGTGTTAGGGCAATACCGTTACTTACTCCATATACACCATTGTTAAACAATCATCTCCGTCACCCCTTAGAAATTTTTAGTTGCATTTGTTAAAAACCAAACTGTCATGAAACTGCATGTTATTTTATCTGTCTTGAGATTAACAGTGTCTTCCTAAGAGAAATGCAAACATTTGTCACATTTCAGAGGAATGACAGAAAGCAGCCAATGAGACTCCAGAATCGTCACTGAGCATTAAGATGTGTTTCTGAGGGAAGGGTTGTGCTGTTTGTCTTCCACATCCTTTTCTACAGGTGTATCATCCAGAACAGACCCAGGGAGACATCGATGGTATGAACTCCCTCCCCCAGGAGAAACAAAACCACCAGTGACATTGCTAGTCGAGTTCAATGTTCTGATAACGTAGAGACTCTATCAGGGACATACTAAGCCGAAACAGCCACCTCTCCTGCATTCCAGCATCTTCTACGTCCTTTTAAGAAGCGTCCTTTGGGAAATTACTTGGCATCTTTGACATCGAAGTTTCCTCTGGAGGGCTAACACTGAAAATCTATCAGATAACACCTTGGCAAGGATTGCTGATGGCTCACCCATGCGGGCTCCGCTCCAGGAACCTAGTGAAGTCTGAGAGAGCAGCTCTGAGAAGGGGTGACCGCCATGGAGAACCTGATCCCAGGTCAAGTGAACCTGGCAGCCCTAGGTTGAGTGTCACAGTCAAGAGATAGCAAAGACACTGTTGGCAGTCAGGCATAAAGGGTGAGGTGAGAACAGTCAAAAGAGAAAAGTAGGTGGCCAAGAAGGTCAGGGTTAAGACAGAATCAGGTGTAACACTGCTCAAAACTCCTGGTTGCTGGGTACTTTTTACATAGGCTAACTGAGATTCCTCAGGGCTTAAAGGAGTAGAGCCCTCCCCCACCAGGCCCAAGAGAACTTACCCAGAGAAGGCAGAAGGAGAGCACCCATGAGAAAGCAGTAAGATTTAAAAAACATACATACATTTGAGGGCGCCTGGGTAGCTCAGCCGGTTAAGCGTCTGCCTTCGGCTTGGGTCATGATCCCGTAGTCCTGGGATTGAGCCCCACATCGGGCTCCCCGCTCGGCAGGAAGCCTGCTTCTCCCTCTCCCACTCCCCCTGCTTGTATTCCCTCTCTCGCTGTCTCTCTCTCTCAAAATAAATAAATAAAGTCTTTAAGAAAAACACCAATATATTCAAAGATTTAAATTTAAGGGGCGCCTGGGTGGCTCAGTCGGTTAAGCGTCTGGCTCAGGTCATGATCTCAGGATCCTTGGATAGAGATCCACATCGAGCTCCCTACTCAGCAGGGAGTCTGCCTCTCCCTCTCCTTCTGCCTCTGCCTCTCCCCCTGCTCGTGTGCGCTCTCTCTTTTTTTTCTTTCTCCCTCTCTCAAATAAATAAATAAATAAAATCTTTTTTAAAAAATTAAAATTTAAGTTTTCTGTGATTTTAACATGGCAGATGAAGGAAAAAAAAAACTCATCTGCCATCTGCCTCTTCTTGGCATCAGCTTCTGCCTCTTGAGGTTTTGTAATGAAAGGCTCTGGGTTTGGTTGATCTGGACAAGCCCACCGGTCAAGTTCATTGCTAGCATTAACAATAATAAATGAAACCATCAATTTTACTACAGAAGCACAAGGGCACTCAGTGCCTGCTATGTGAGGAATATTATCCCTCTGTGAAATAGCTTGGGAAAATAAAAAATGTTATTTTATGTCATACTCATTTAATGTGTACTCGTTTATTTGACTTCAAAGTTATTTAAGAGATAAAGGGGCTCATCCTTAATTTTCCTCCAGCATGATGGAGCATTATTAAATAAATCTGAAATAGACAATAGGGATGGAAGACAAGGAGGCAGAACGAAAAGTGAAAAGAGGGAAGTATCGTGGTACACTAAAAACATTTAAAAACTGGTTCCTTAGTACTATCTTAGATGTGCTGATGGTTGATGGGGTCATAATTTTTTTCTCAAACAAAATAAAACAAAAAAAGCTGAGTGTGGATTTATGGAAGCATGGTGAAAAGGAGACAAGATAATACATACTCTCCTTTTGGGGGGAGTCGCTCTCTGCCCCCTGGAGTCCTTTATGCAAATTGAAGATATAAAGAGCATGAAAACCATAGTCCCAACCACCACCAGAGTGGTGTGGGTTTTCTGTAACTTGGGACTTCATTTTGGTTAGAATTTAATATTTTCTTAATCTGGACCGCCTTTTATCTGACATCCTGGAACATTTCCCTGTACCTTCTTTATTATTTCCTTCCCCACTAATGATGTTTCTGGAACTGAAGTCTGCTCTTGAAATGGGTTCTCTTCATTAAGAGAGGGAGCGCTGGGTTTGATTTATATGCAAAACCCTTGGGATGACTTTTGTACTTAGATGTCAAAGAAATTCTCCATCTCCTTCTAAACCATTAATTTTATCATTATGGAAATAGCTTCCATAATTGATAAAACATTGTCAACTGAGTTTGACAGACTATTAAAACACTTCTGAAGATTTGTAATCTCAAGCTCCTGTCTCTTGGGGCTTGCTTAAAACACGCACACCCATATTTATATTCTCTCTTAAATGTCAATGGAAAAAATCTTCAAGATAAGGTCATTGTAATGCACACAGACAGTGATCAAGAATAATTTCCCTCCTGTCCTGGCCAAGTCATGTTATTGTTAATAAAACAGGGTAAGCCATTCATCTTTTCCCACTAGCTGAGAAAGTTAAAGCTCTATCATAAATAGGAAGAGGACCACCCTGTAAAAGGGTGTTGTGAAGTCTGGAGCAACTACTTTTTAAAAAAATTTTTATTTTTTTAAAGATCTTATTTATTTATTTGAGAGACAGAGACAGAGAGAGGGTGTGTGCACAAGCGGGGGTGGGGGAGGGGCAGAGGGAGAGGAAGAAGCAGACTTCTCACTGAGCAGGGAGCAGGGAGCCGGCCCGTCATGGGGCTCATTCCTAGGAGCCCGAGATCATGACCTGAGCTGAAGGCAGACGTTTTTTTCTTTTTCTTTCTTCTTTTTTTTTAAGGGGTCCCTGGAGCATCTACTTTTTTAATTAAACTTTTTTATTCGGAGAGAACTGTAGATTGACATCAGTTGTAAGAACTATTAGAGATCCCATGTGCCCTGTACCCAGTTGTCCCCAAGGATAACATCCTGCAAAAACTATAGGACAATATCTCAACCAGATTATTGACATGGATATTATTCAGATTTCCTGTTTTACTTGCACTCATTTGTGTGTGTATGTGTGTGTGTAAGTTGCATGCAATGTTATCATATGTGCATACTTGTGTATGCACCACCACAGTCAAGAACAGAACAGTTCCAACACTGCAAGCACCCTTCATGTCACTCTTCCATACTCACACCCACCCACCTGCCTTTCCCCTTCCCAATAGGGTGTCTTACTTTTCTCAGAGCCTTTTTGAACTTTTATGCACAATAAAGAGAAACCAAGTTAGTGAAGATCATTTGCCTTCAGTGAAAGCATCTGAGCCTTCAGAAAAACGTGTCCCCTTGTGATGGATGCAGCCAGAGCTTGATTTCTAAACACGGGTTTCGCTCCTCACTCACCTACCTGGATAGGCACCTTTGTGCAGGTGCGGCTCTCACAAATACACGCTGTGGCTCTGTGTTCAAGGCAACAACAGTTAAAAGAGGCATTCTGTGTTAGTAAGCTTCCTTTTTTTTTTTTGCAAAATTCCATTTCTAATATTCCATTGAAATGATGAATTTTCAGATAAATCAAGAAGTCGCTTCCAATCTCCCAATCTCAAGGGTTTCTTGGAAAGTTAAGAGTGAGAGCATCCAAGATGCATGATCAGCTTCTAATTGGGACTAGGATAGTATCACTCTCTGGAATTTTATATTTAGATGAATATGGACCATAAGAATGTCCAAAATTCTTTTTTAAAAAAATATGGAAAGTCAGCTTTAGTTTCTATCCTTTGCTACAAGCTGATTTTACACACAAACACACACACACACAGACACACACACACACTCCCAGGCTGACACTTCCCATCTGCTACTGTAGGCATTTTTGCCAATCTGATATAAAATGCCAGAAAGTAAGTCCTCAAATCCAGCTCAATGGCTCCATAAAATATGGTCTTCTTGTCACCCCTAGTGCTTAAATCATTTGTTGTCAAACTGGGTGGTTTTTAGAGTTGACATTTACTGCTGTTTGCTGCAAAAGAGATTGTAGCCTCAAAGAGAGGTCCAGAAGTGTCATTAAGCACTGCCAACTATGAGAACAAAGGCCCTGGTTAATTTTTTGTGATTTTGTTGCTGCCCTCTGGTTCTTAAGACGGACGGTTTTTAAATGATGGATTTCCAACAAGAGACACTCATGAGGTGTTTACCCAGTGGTCCCAATGGCCTCGTGCTTACACAGACACTCAAACCCATACAAAGAAATAATAAAAGATCCTCTATCTTCCCTCTCCCTACCCCCCACCTCTCACTCTGTTTCACTTAATTTTTTTCCCAAAGTCTCTAGGTTAGATCCAACATGGGCAGGCCATCTACCTATGTGGAATTCATATCAGTAGTGGGAATGAATTTAAAGAAGCTTAATTTAACAAAGACGTATCCAGTGATTTACATGTTTATGGCACTATGATAATTGATAATTGCTTTAGTAGGCACCAGAATCAGTCTCTTCCCTCAAAAGGGAGGAAACTAATATTTATCCAGCATTCCCACGAGCCAAGCATTTTGCATTTGCCATTTCATGCTGTTCTCATGGAGACTCTGTGATACTATGGTGCTATGATTTTCTGCATCAGGAAATAGGAGCCCTGTCAGGTTCAGGAGTTTGCCCAGGGTCGCACAGCTATTAAGAAGCAAAGCTGAGATTCAAACCAGGGATACCTGACTCTGAAGTCCATGCTCTTTCCACACGGTCTCCTTTAATTCCCAAAGAAGGGAATCATAGAAGTATGGAAATATGGAAACGCAAGTGTACACGAAACTGTAGTACAAAGTAAATTATACTAAATTGTGTAAGAAATGTTGAATCAAAGAGTTCCAAAGCAATTCAATATATGTGTGATATGGTCAACACTGATGATTGGCTTTCAATGAAGTGCTCATTGTCTCAGCTGTTGGGAGTACTGATGACATACAACCTTCAGCTCTCAGAGATTATCCCATCTACAGACAGTCACCCTGTCCAAAGTCATGCCCCTCCCTGAGAAGCCCACATCCTCTCACTGATTAATACGGAAGTAAAAACTTGGCCATCTTGGTTCAACTTGGGATAGCTCTTAAGGACAATTCTGGCTCCAGAGCTCCCCATGTGTTGCTTGACCTGTCGCTGAGCCTTCACGGTGACTCCTGCTGCATCCCTTCCCTTCCACAGGTGTTAACCCCAAAGACACTCCTTAACAAACATCCTGCCTGCTTAGCTCGGCTCAGAGATTGCTTCCCAGAGAATCCAATCCCTAACAGTTGTGCAGACCAGACAGTTCTTTGCAGGAAACTTGGTGTAGGAAATAAGTCTTCGGTGACAAGTATGATTTCCACAAGACTACCATGTAGAGATTATTGAAAAGGCAATTGTGAGTCTGCTGTGGAAGGTCCCAAGGACTAGAGAAGGAGCCTGTACCCAGCTGAGAAAGAGAGAGCCAGGAAGGCTTTGAGCAGAGGCAGGCTGTAACTTAGAAAAATGGCGTGGTCATTTACAAGGACAAATGTTGCAGATGGAGGCAGAAAATGGTGTAGATCATTTCCATGAGCAGAACGTTAGATTTCTGGCAGAAAACTTGGGTTTGAATCCTGGCTCTGTCACTTATTGCCTGATAGACTTGTAGAAGTTTCTTAATCCCTCCAAACACAATTTCTTCCTCGGCCAACTAAGATAACATTTGGAGTGGGGAATGGCTGGGAGTTTGCGAAGCACACTCGTACGCATGCAAAAACCAGCCTCTAAATCCCTAAACAGAGGCGCCTGGGTGGCTCAGTCGTTAAGCGTCTGTTTTCAGCTCAGGTCATGATCCCAGGGTCCTGGGATCGAGCCCCACATCGGGGTCCCTGCTCAGCGGGAAGCCTGCTTCTCCCTCTCCCACTCCCTTTGCTTGCGTTCCCTCTCTTGCTGCGTCTTTCTCTGTCAAATAAATATACAAAATCTTAAAAAAAAATCCCTAAACAAATCCAAGCTTTAACTGTGAAGACACAGAAGGCTGGCCTAGAGCAGAACCTAGGAATCTACAGCTCTCCACCCTACTCAGGCGGAACGGTTTTGTAAATAACGGTTACCGGCACTCAGCCGGGTCCATTCATTTAGCTATTGTCTATGGCTGTTTTCAAGCTACAGCGGCAGAGATGCGTGGTTGCAACAGAGACCATCTGACCCTGCAAAACCTAAAATATCTACTATCTGGCCCTTTATATACAAAGTTTGCCACCCCTCACCCTGAGTGTCAGAAGTAAAAAAGAAGTGACTGATGTGAAGGACAGGACGGGGTCAAATCTATAAGACCCAGTAACTGCTTGGTCTTAGGAAAAGTAAGCAAAAGGAAGGACCCAGAACCCGGGGGTTTCTAGCCCAGGGCCCAGTGAGAGCAGCACTATTATTACACTGAGGACCCCAGGAAGAACTGTTACACCTGATGGCTGGCTGACCGCTGGGCATGCTGAGTTTCAGGTGCTGGCAAAAATGTGCAGCCAGAGAACAGAAAATATGAATCTGGTATTTGGCAAGGGCTTAGAGATGAAATTTTGGCTTTTGGAACAGCGTGCATGGACGTGAAAAAATGAGGGAAAATTGGTCATTCTGTAGGCAGTATAATTTTGACTTTAAGCTTCTACTTTTAAATGGGTTAAGCGCCGTCTTGTATTTGAGGAGTTACGCAAAGACTTAATGCTTAGAACTGGAGAGTTAAAGTAAGGCTTTGCTGACCATTATTCTATTAAGCAGAAAAATGAGAAAAGGGCAGTAAATTTTTACTGTTGCTAGAAAAGAAATATTTCAGAAGCAGGCAAAGACTCCCCTGCATGGCAGACCGTCGACCACGTTCCTGGCCACTCAACGACACTTGAAAACCAGTTTTCTGTCCCAAGTGATGTGTGTCCTGTGAGATATTAAATGCTTTTCTGCAAATAAAAGGATTTCACGGTTAAACAACTTCGGAGAAAACCAGATTAAAGGAATTTAAAGCTTTCTTTATTCTAAAACTTCTCGGGGTCTTTCATATGTTAATAAGCACCGGGAATCCCCGAGAGGGAAGCACAGTAAGTAACTAAGAAAATTTGTACTTAAAGTAGAAACTTGCCCAGGAGTACAGAGCTATTAAGAAGCAGAGCCAGGAATCAGAGTCAGAAACTGTGCTTCAGAGCTGGTAGCAATCATGCCTTCCTAATGATGATGGTGATAAGGGATGATGGTGGTGATGGTGGTGATGGTGGTGGTGGTGGTGGTGAGAAGCATCATTACCGCCAAGTGGTCCCTTTGGTACTTGATAACCCTTGGAAAGCTATGTAATCCTTAGACCAGTGTATCAGCCAGATGGTGACAATACAACGCTGTGTCAACCCCTCAAATCTCAGTGGCATACAACCATAAACATTTGTTCTATCACGCACATCTGCAGGTTGGCTGGGGCAACTCTGCTGATCTCATCTGGGTTTGGCTCCAGCCTGCGGGTTCCAACCGGGTCTGCTCTCATCTGTCTGGGATGAGCAGGCTGCCATGGGCATAGGCCTCTGGTGGTAGAGGCAGAATGGCTCCGTTTGCATCTCCAGGTCACATGCCTGCTGCACCCGAATCAAGGCACAGAGATTTCCCCTCCATCTCTAGTGGGAAGAACTGCAAAGTCACATGGAGTCCCCTCCATCTCTAGTGGGAAGAACTGCAAAGTCACGTGGCTATGGAGAAGAGTGAAGAAATGGAACCAATTATTCAATCTCCCATGACCCAGGTATAAAATTCAGCTTAGGAACATATAATAAAAAATTTAGTCTGTTTAAATAATTCACAGAACCCTGACACCATGAATTCAAGTTCAGGCAATGCACTATGTGAGCATAAACTGTTATTAATCTTATCCTTACTTATTCAGAATCTGCCTAAGCCTGGGCTAAGTAAGGTATACACTCTTGGAATCCCGCTAAGGGTTTACTAAATACACTACAAAATGGTCTAGAAGTCCTTTCGTATTCCCTTTGCCCAGGCCTCAGAACTGTTCACCGGGCCCCTCTGCTAATGCTTCTCGGGGGCCTGCCACGCCTGGGGCCTGCCGTCCAACGTCCTCTGCCAGGCCAGTGGGCTTGAGCCTCAATCCGAGGCTAGGGTCTTGGGAGAACTGCGTCTGGCTGGTTTGCGTGTTTATGAGTGTCCCTGAGCCTATGAGGACTAGCTAGGCCAAGAGTCCAAAGGGTGGTTGGAGAGAAGAGTGGACAGGAGAAAACTGGCAAAAGGAAGGGAAGAAAGAGGGTGCTCCAAAGGTGGAGCTTCGGAGAAAATGCAGGGAAGGAGAGTGAGCTTTTTGTGAGGGTCTGTGGCCTAATTCTCCAAAAGGGAGGGAACGGGCTCCTGGGTGGCTCTGTCAGTTGAGCACCCAGCTCTTGATTTTGGCTCAGGTCATGATCTCGGGGTGCTGGGATCGAGCCCCACATCTGGCTCCATGTTCAGCAGGGAGTCTGCTTGTCCCTCTCCCTCTGCACCTCCCCCACCCACCCCAAATAAATAAACAAAATCTTTAAAAAAGAAAAAAAAAGGGAGGGAAGCTGGAGACCATGTCTCTGAAAGCTCTAAGCTTCTTTGTTGAAGATGATGATGGTTCTGCTGATATTGAAATATGTGACACATGAACGAGAATCTACATGACATATATAAACTTGGAAACCAGTCATAAAACCCCACCCCTGACCTCACCATGCAACTTAAAAACCAGCATCTACTGTTTGTTCCACTATCAGAAAGTTGTGTTCGTCATTCTCTTGCTTTTAAAGGAGATTGTTACGTGCTGTGTGTGCGTTCTCCAACAAGCAGCATACGTTACTGAGGTTTTCTCCTTTTTGAGTTTTATAAAAACAGTGTCACGTTGCATGTAATCTCCTGGCACCTTGTCACTACCATGTTCCTGAAATCCTTTTGTGCTTTGGAGTCACTATGGTTCATTCATTTTCACTGCTCCATGATCAACTTTATCAGAAATATATCACAGCCTGTTTATTCATTCTCTTGTTCATAAACATGTTAGGCTGTTCTATTTTTGCTATTATGAACGATTCCATTCCCAGTGAATTCGTATGTGTCTCCAGGTACACATTCCATTCCCAGTGAATTCGTATTTGTCTCCAGGTACACGTGTCCAAAAGTTTCTCTGGGATATGTAATTCAGAGTGGAATTTCTGGTTTATAAGTTTTTCAATTTTTTTTCAATTTAATTCCAAAAAGCTCGTATCCGTTTATAAGCCACTAGCAGGGTATGGGAATTCTTGCTGAACCACATTGTCACCAACACTGCATTGTCAGACTTCTACAGTTTTGCCAATTTAGCAGATAGAAAACAAATCACATTTTGTTTTAATTTGTGTTTCCCCGATTAATGATGAAGTTGAACACTTCTTCACAATTGAATTTACCATGCATGTGTCCCCTTCAGCAAAATGCTTCTTTATTTATTTGCTTATTTTCTTATTTCTGTTAGTTTCTTATTGATTTATTATAGTTCATTAAAAATACTGAATGCTAATCTCTTGCCGATCACTTGAAGTGCAAATATCTTGTCCAACTGTGTGGCTTGTCTTTTTACTTCGTCTATGGTTTTTTTCGATAAACAAAAATTCTCAGCTCTCAGTAGTCAAATGTATTGAACTTTTCATTGCATCTTCTTTAAGGGATCCATCCCTGCCCAATTTTGTAAAGATATTCTCTTCATTTGTCCCCTAAGAGGCTTCAAGTTTTGCTTTGAACACTTAAATTTTTAACCTACAAGGGATATTTTTTTGGCCTGTAGTATGAGGTTGGGATCCCCCCATCCACCTCCTTAGTCATCTGCAAGACCACCTCTTCCAAGAGGCAAGTTTGCCTCGTGGATGTGGGACACTGATGGGCCCTCTGCTCTGTTCCCTTGATCAATATGTCTTTCCCTGCACCAAAATTGCGCCATTTCTATTACTCTGACTTTAGAAGTCTTGATAACTGGTAGGGCTTCTCTGGTAGGGCTTTCTAGTAAGTAGGTTACAACTAGAATTTTAGAGGGAGAATGAGTTTCAAACATTCTAAGTCAGAAAATAGGAGAAAAGATGTTAAGGATTTAGGCCATTATTTATTTAAAAATGCTATCTGTTATCTAGCTTCGGCTCCTTAAGGCTAGGGTTACTATTATTGGAAATGCCTGGTAGTTATTCTAGATGCCATATACATTCCTTTTTCAGGTAAGTGAACTATTGTTTTAAACACAAATAATTCAGATTCCCAAGTGATTCCAATAAAGTTGGTGAAATTTAACTCTGCTTTTCTGTTTTTGCTTCAAGGCATCAGCTGAGATATGTTGCAAAAACAATCGACCCTTTCTGCCCCTTTAGAAAATAAAGTCACATTAAAATGTTACTTTTGTGTTTATTCTGAAGTAGTTCTAATGCCAACATGTCTTTGCATTTCTTCAGTGTTTTTTATACAGGGTTTCATGTTTATAAAGCTAAGACAAGGTGATTGGATGAACTTGAAGTTTTCTGGGTGGGGGCAGGGGTCTTAGGCACTCTGCTATAAATATAAACTCTCTGCTCTCTATGGACCACACATTTTATAACTCACTCTGTAAAAACAGCACAAATCTTTTGAGCAGTTTCCATCCAGTGAATGTTGAATAAATTCTTTTCAATGGTGACATTGACTCCTTAGACTGTTTATTTGGGCTTCTTTGCTGGAGATACAGTTATACAAATTGAACAATCTTTTAAATGTTGTATCCAGGATGTATTGTAAGTCATGTTTATGAATGGAGTTTTATATTCTCTATGAAGGTGCAGAAAGAGAGAGAAGGTAGTACACACAGGACTCGCGGGTCAGTCTAGTACGTGATAGAGTGCAGAAAAGGTAGCCTTGACCTTATTAAATGTGTGCTTACCTAAAGGTATATTTTAAAGAAATCTGAAAATTGGTTTACAAAGAAATACTAAATGTGCAAAAAATTGGCAATATACCCTTAAACATCACCTGCCAGAGAGAACACACTCATGGTTCATGAGCAGGAATCAGTTGGAAAACGGATAGAAATAAGAAAAAGGAAATACAGGCAGCATATATATTCAGGGAGAGAAATTATGTAAATAAAAAGAATAGAATTGTAACCAATAATCAAAATCCTCTATCTTAACAAATGTAAGCGCTCTAAATGATAGGGAAATGACTTTTCAGTAATTTAGGCTTGAGCAAGAAAACAGTGCGTCCGGACGCCTGGGTGGCTCAGTCGGTTAAGCATCTGCCTTCGGCTCAGGTCATGATCCCCGGGTCCTGGGATCCAGCCCCACAACAGGCTCCCTGCTCAGAGGGGAGCCTGCTTCTCCCTCTCCCTCAACCTCTCCCCCTGCTTGTGCCCTTTCTGTCTCTCTCTCTCTTTCAAATGAATAAATAGAATGTTTTTTAAAAAAAGATCTATTATAACTAAAAATTCCAATATGAGGGACCACTAGCTGAAGTCCTCTAGAGAACAACAACAACAACACAATGTATAAAAAGTGAAAGGACTGAGTTTTCCAGGAAAGAGAGAAGATTGTAAAGTTGGAATTTACTAGGAAACTGAGGTGCTTCTGGAGACCACTGCAGCCTGCTCTTCCCCTGGGGAGGTCGGTGCAGATCCCATGCACCTCCTGTTGTTCCTGATGGACTAAGAAGCGAATTTTCCATGGGAGTCCTTAGCTCCCTGTGAGTATCAATGGTCACATGGCAAGTGTACCATTGGAAAATATAAAACCCCCAAAGAAGTCAGAGTTTGGAGCAAAGATGCTTCTCTGTTGCCTCTGGCTCTTTTCCCTACTTGTACGAGGGAAGTGCCTGCCTAAGAAACAAAACTCTGCCTGAGTGTAAAGTTCACCAACAGCCTTGCCAGAAGCTGGAAGGGCCTTGAGATGAGGTGTGATTCTTGTGTCATTGGGCCCCCGCACGGACTTCCTTTGGGTGTGTCACACATCTGCAGAGAGAGGCCCACAGGAAAGTTTTATGACCTCTGAGGGAGGAATATGAACTAACCCATCCATACAGTTTGTGTAACTTGTTTTTTGTTTTCCCCCATATATCCCCTTTCCTTCCTTCCTCCTTCCTTTTTTCCTTCCTTCTTTTCTCCTTTCCTACTTTTTCTTCCTTGTTCTTACCCTTTCATTCTCTCATCCTTAACCTGGTGGGAGTGTGTGTGTGTGCTTGGCTGACCTAAATCCTTTTAGCCTTTCAAACCAGGCCTCACCTTGGCTCATGGCACATATAGAATAAACATGATTTTTCCTTTGGACGGTTTTCCTGTTCTGACACTTCAGTATTTGAACAGCCCTCTGGAGCCTATTCTCCATTCTCTATGCTGATGTGGTTCTCATTATCTTCTGGCCAGGTGTCTTCCTATTTTTATTCCCCTGATGGGGCAGTTTTCTTCCCACTTTGTGTATCCAGAGAATGGAGAAGGATATGTTCAGTGTCACCCAGCTGGTTATTTCATTAAATTCTCAGGGCTTGCTTCATATTAGCTGAAGAAAAATATTAACATTCTGTGGCTGGAATGCAAGCTAGTATAAATTACAGTATATTGGTTGCAGAAATGAAGTGTTCAATGGAAAGAGATTCTAATTGGGGATCATAAAGCATGATGAAAAACACTTTAGCTGTGTCATTAGTATTGTAATTTATTCATTGATGCCTGGTTTGTTACTGATGCATTCATAAGTCCATATCTGTCCTCCACTCTGAGAATCTGATAGGAAAAACTTCAAATTGTCTTCAGAAAAGCATGGATAACATCAATTTGAAATGGATGGTGTATTAGTTAGGGTAATAAAGGCTAAGCTGCCATAACAAAAAAAAACCCCACCACTGCCTTGGGAAAAGGAAAGACAGAAAATAGAAAGCAAATGATTTTCTTTCACAAAAGTGAGGTGGAAATTGCTCACCTCACTGCAGCTTACATTCCACTGGCAAAAAAAAAAAAAAAAAAAAAACAACCCAGAGAGTTATTCCTAACTGCAAAGGATGCTGGAAAATTTCATTTCCAGCTGGGAAGTCATGTTTCCAAGAAGAAAAAGAGGATGAACTTAAAGAGACAAAGAGTGGTCTGTGTCAGGTTCTCTAAATATCAAATTTGAAATCAATTCCCATTATCATTAGCTCTTTAAGGCATGATAGTATAATGGTTAAAGGCTCTAGCTCTGTAAACAGAAAGCCATGAATTCTAATTTGGGCTCTACCACTTACTAGTTGTGTGGCCATAAGCAGGTTACTTAACATCCTTAAAACCTCAGTTTCCTCAACTGTAAAGTGGGAAAACATAATAAAACTTGTGTTATCAAGTAAAAATTTGAAAAGAATAAAGGAGAGCTTGTGTTAAAGATCATATGAAATCTACAGGTGCTCACATGGTAAGTGTTCAATACGTGTTTCCTTGACTTAGTTTCCTGAAAGGAGGAATTGACCTCTTATTAATAATAAGACTTCTTCCAGGCCAATGAGATGTCATCCAAAAAAGAACTCCTTTGTTTCAGCAAAATTGATTTAGTAAGAGTTTACTTCATAGAAGGCACTGAGACAGTTGCTATTAATTTACCAGATAGTTTTGCACCTCGAATGACATGGGTGTAGTGATGTCTTTTCTCACTGAATTTGGAGGGATAAATGAGATATGTTTTCTAAGAGCTTAACTCCCTCTCTAGCATATAGTAAGCACTCAACACTTTATTATATATTATATATATGTTTTATATATAACATACATATTTAAGGTAAATGCTAAATGTTGTTACAAGTATGCTATGGGAATGCAAAGAAAAAACATTCTGACCTGGAGGAATAAGAAGGTTTTGAGGAGGTGATAACACTTCAGCCGGGTTCTTAAAAATGAGTAGGATTTCAAAAAAATTTTTTTATTTATTTTTCTGAGAAACAGAGGGAGACAGAGCATGGCAGGGGGAGGGACAGAGGGAGAAGCAGACTCTCTACTGATCAGGGAATCCGATGTGGGGCTTCATCCCAGGACACTGGGATCATGACCTGAACTGAAGGCAGATGCTTAACCGACCGAGCCACCCAGGTGCCCTGGATTTCAAAAATTTGAAAAGATTTTAAAAGCTTGTTTTTATCACAGAAAACAATGTAAGTTAAAGTATGAAGGTGAGCTATTGTGTGGTGTGTACAAGGACAGAATGTCTAGATCAGAGATTCATGAAATAAGAATGGGGAGAAGTTGTGGAAGAGAGTGTAATGTGAGATCAGATCATGAATGCCACACTTTCAAATTAGAACTTCATACATGAAGCAGTGGGGAGGTTTCTGAGAAGATTTTCATACTCTGAGCTGTCTATTAGAATGACCACCTCTGGTAGCAGCATACATTGTAGATTAGAAGGGAGATAGATGGGTGAAATGAGAACCTGGGAATCTAGATACGTGACTTGCAACAGTCCAGGAAAAGAACAATAAGGTTTGAATCTGGGCATTATCATTGAGAGTGGAAAGTGAAAAATAGAAAAGAGTCATTGCCAGAGGTAAAATCAATAGGTCTTTAAGGCATTCTTACTAAGATAAGGGACAAAGCAAGGATGACCACTGTCTTCTATTCAACATTGTCCTAGAGTTATTAGCCAATGCAATCAGACAAGAGAAATCAATTTGAGGTATAAGAATGGATAAAAAAAAGTAAAATGAAGTATAATGATCTCTGTTTGGACATAATATGATAATAATAATATGATAATACTAGTAAATCCCCAGAGAATCAGTGGTGAAACAAACTCAAACAATAAAACAATTCAGGAAGGTAGAAGGTTATAAAATTAGCATTAAGTATCAATAGTTTTCATATACACAAACAATGAAAAGTTAGAAGATATAATGGTAGAAAAAACTTCATTTACACTAGCATCAAAAAAACTATATAGGAATAAATTTAATAGTCAATGTGTAAAACCTATACAGGGAAAATTCTAATAAACTCCTGAAAGACTAAAAAGTAGATTTGAACAAATGGAGAGACATCTTCTGTTCTTGGACAAGATAGCTCAACATTATAAAGATGTGGGGCCCCTGGGTGGCTCAGTCATTAAGCGTCTGCCATTGGCTCAGGTCATGATCTCAGGGTCCTGGGATCGAGCCCCGCATCGGGCTCCCTGCTCCACGGGAGGCCTGTTTCTCCCTCTCCCACTCCCCCTGCTTGTATTCCCTCTCTCGCTGTGTCTCTCTCTGTCAAATAAATAAAATCTTTAAAAAAAAAATTATAAAGATGTGAATTTTCCCTAAGTTAATTTATACATGTAATGCAATCCCCAGAAAATACCAACAAGCTCTTTTATGGAGTTAAGTTGATACCAATGTTTATATGGAAGAACAAACATGAAGAAATAGCCAGGAAATACTGAAAAAGAATATTTATGAAGGGGGACTAACAGATACTAAAACATACTATAAAGTCTCTATAATTAAAACAGTATGGTACTGGCACAGGGCCAGTAGAATAGAGTAGAAAATCCAGAAATAAACTCAAATACATATACAAATTTAGTATATGATAAGGGTGTCATCTGAAACCACCAGAGTAAAGAGCTTTAAAATAAATGATATTGGGCGCTGGGTGGCTCAGTTGTTAAGCGTCTGCCTTTGGCTCAGGTCATGATCCCAGGGTCCTGAGATCGAGCCCCGCATCGGGCTCCCTGCTTCACGGGAAGCCTTCTCCCTCTCCCACTCCCCGTGCTTGTGTTCCCTCTCTCGCTGTGTCTCTCTCTGTCAAATAAATAAATAAAATCTTTTAAAAAAATAAAAATAAAAAATAAATAAAATAAAATAAAATAAATGATATTGGACAACTGAATATCTATTTAGAAAAAGATAAAATAAATCCAATATCTCACACTACACAGAAGAATAAACTTCATATAATCTGGGGACATAAAATTAAAAAAAAAATAAAGCCATAAAGTACTAGTTTATATGCATGAATTCTTCTGTAGCCTTAACACAGGAAAGTCTTCCTGACAATGGCTCAAACCCCAGAGCTAATCTGAGAAGAGATGGAAAATAAATTTGACTAATAAAAACTAAAAGGTTTTGTATGACAAAAACAAACAAAATACCACTTTTAAAAAACCAAAAGCCTGGGGTGCCTGGGTGGCTCAGTCATTAAGCATCTTCCTTTGGCTCAGGTCATGATCCCAGCATCCTGGGATCGAGCCCCACATCAGGCTCCTTGCTCAGCAGAAGCCTGCTTCTCCCTCTTCCACTCCACCTGCTTGTGTCTCTCTCTGTCAAATAAATAAATAAAATCTTAAAAAAAAAAAAATTAATTAAAAAAAAAGCCAAAAGCTACCTGACAAACTGGGAGAAAATATTTGCAACATATACCACAGACAAAGGGCTAATATCCCTAATATATGAAGTAATGTGTAAATTTGTAAATAAAGGTATTGATATCTCACAGTGCATTACAGATTGAATTCATTAATTTTCTTAATACTTTTAAGGTGGGTGGCCATATTATACATGATACTTTCATATGGGAAAAAAGAGGCATCAATACTAGAAGACCAGCCTAAGCCACACAGAAGACTAAAATACCTTTTTTTTTTAAAGATTTTATTTATTCATTTGAGACACAGAGATAGAGAGAGAGAGAGAGAGCATGAGCAGGGGGAGAGACAGAGGGAGAGGGAAGAAGCAAGCTCCCCGCTGAGCCAGGAGCCCAATGTGGGGCTCAATCCCAGGACCCTGGGATCATGACCTGAACTGAAGGCAGACGCTTAACCATCGGAGCCACCAGGCGTCCTGACTAAAGTACTTTCTATCAGCAGCCCCCATCCTTCCCAATGACGCCTCTCTGTGTGCACATCCTCCTCACTGGCCACGCGCTCAAACCCCGTATCTTTGTTTCATCTTCCTTACAACAGGAGCAACCTCCCTCTTCTTTCACAACTCCTAGCCACTCCCACCATGCCCCAGAAATCACAGTTCAAATCCCACCCTCTCTAGACAACTCCACAATCACAACCTGTTTATCCACCATGGCATGTTCCTTAAAAGGTTGGTTGCAAATGGATTTATTTATCTTGTGAGAATTTTCATGTATGTTGACACTCATAGCATTTCTTCCCAACTATACTCCTTCTTCCCTGTGGCAGTTTCTAGGAGAAGGAAACTGGAACTAGAAAAACATAAATCTTAGCTGAGTAGGTGGTGGCCTTAAAAGCCACACTTGATCGAACAACCAGTCATTTATTTCTGCTCTTAAACTATGGCGTGTCTGATCATGGCTGAGTGTTATATTGGGATCTAAGTTTTTTGAGGGCAGCAGCTTGCCTTCAGGCTGTGGGGGATAGGGATTATAGTTTTGCCAGGCTAGGCTTTCCAGCCCACTAAGTTAATTTCCTGCTGAGCTCCAGTGCAGAGCTTCTGGACATGTGGGGTTTAATCCCAGGCCAGTTCTGAGGATTTAGCTCCAGGGTCAACTCCTGCCGCAAGCTCTTCATTGACCTCTCCTAGGATCCCAGGACAGAGGGAGGTAAAGAGTTCCCTTTCTCTCCTCAGAGCCTCGCCTTACCAGCTTCCTCAGGGATGCCTCCTTAAATAAAAAAGCTGGGGGGTGCTGTCTCTAGCTCCTCCTTTGAATCTTAACATTTTGATATCACTTTGCTCATTGACCAGAGCATTGATTCACATTCCTCATGGAATAAAACAGCAAAGAAGGAAGACATTGAGTTAGGGCAGCTCTGGACTCTGTCAGAGAGTGGAGTTTTGGGTGTCAACGGTGTTAAATAGTTATAAATTCTGTTTTGTTCAACCCCAAACCCCAAATTTCCTTTTCGGTGTGCATGTGCCATTTTATTAAGTTATTAAGTGATTTAGAAAGTAATTAAGTTATTTAAGCAATTTAAGAATTCATTCCCACTGTAAAATATTCAAGCAAATAGAAATATATATATATGGAGGAAAACAAAATTCATCATTTATCTGCTATGCTTCCCTCCATCCTGGCCACATTTTCACTTCCTCCCCCAAGCAAAGCAACTATTCCCAACACTTTGGTGTATACCCTTGCAATTATCTCTCTCTCAAAATACATTTTGATCAATTTCTCTTTCTTCTTCATTTTACATTAGTGGAATCATACTATACACTTATACACTGTGACTCTTTTTTCACTTAATATTTTGAAAATCTTTCATAATTCTGCTTAATTTTTTTCTTTTCTTTTTTTCTAAAGAATACTGAGCACTTTAGGGAAGTCCCCAAGGCCCAGACCCACTTCTCTACCCCCAAAGTCTACTCCATTCTTCATTCTTATGAGTGACTGTGTACTATTCCGCAGACCGAACGTACCATGACCACTTTCCGATTTTGCATTTAAGAGTGTTCTCAACTGTTATAGCTGAATGGTGTCCCCTCAAAATGCACATGTTGAAGTTCTAACCCCCAATACCTCAGAATGTGACCCTATCTGGAGAGAGAGATTTTAAAGAGGTCATTAGGGTAAATAAGGTCATTGGAGAGAGTCCTAAACTGGTATGACCGGTGTCCTTAAAAGAAGAGATGAGGACACAGAAGAAAGACCATGTAATGATGCACAGAGAAGATCGCCATCTATGAGAAGAGAGGCCCCAGGAAAAGCAAACCCTGCTAACACCTTGATCTTAAACCTCTAGCTTCCAGAACTGTGAAGAAATAAATCACCAAGTCTGTGTACTTCGTTATGGCAGAACCAACAAGCTCTTTAAATAGTACACCAACTTTTTGTAGCTACACAGACCACTCTGGGGAAAAGCCTTGTACATGCACATTTGTGCACATGTGTGAGTGTTTCTTTAGGCTGGATTACTAGAAGAAGAATCTCCAGGTTAAGCATATGATGGATTTTTAATTTTGACAAACACTGTCAAAATGCCTTTCCAGAAGTCTTCATCAGTATCGTTTTCTCCATATTTGCCAATCTTTGACCTATAACTCCTTTCAATTTTTACCAATGATGAATAAAATTCGATATTCCATTTAGTTGATAATTAATGAGGCTGTGAATTCTTAAGTTTATTGGCCACTTATAGTACATCTGGTGTGAATTAACTATTTGTTTCCTGTGTCCTTATTCTGATAGCTTCTTGATCATTTCTTATTGATTAGTGGGCATGCTTTATAAATTTTTAATATTGATCCTTTATCTATTACATATTATAGAACTATTTTATAATTTTTTTTTTTTACAACCTGGAAGGTAGACAGTAGCACTGCAAATAGTGAAAGCCAGACCTCAGATATTCTTCAAATGATGAAGTAGAGAACATTTCTTTATATTCTCCCTGCCTCGATCTTCACCATGCCCCCTGTTTACCCTTTGTCTTTTGGCTTCTCTAAAAGGCCCATAGAAAATCCTACATTTAATATATATGACTACCTTGTCACACAGAATTGGAAAAGCCCAAAGAAAAACCTATGCTCTTCAGCCCTCCAATGGTCATGACTGAGTACCTAGTGATAATGCTCAAAGTTCCCACTCACTGGGAACCTCTCGGTCCTGTGCTGTTCAGAGCGCCAGGGAGCTAAAGATGGGTAAGACGCAAAGGGCTCACAGTCCAATGTTTGAATCAATCTACTAATGCAAGTTGGTTATATTTTCCCACAGATTCTGTTCAATTTGTTGGCAGTGCTTGGGTAAGCCCAGATAGCACTTAATTGCAAACAATTCTAGAGCTTCTTGGCAGTGCGGAACTACTTGAAATGAGAGAAAAGCAAGTATACTACATGATGAATAATATTGGGACCCAGAGGGCATTGAGAAGATGGAAAAAAGGAGTGGGTTAATTTTGAACCATTTTCAATTTCCATACCAGTCATTACCCACATTAGTGGATTTATTATGTTCTTTTTCTTCCCCTAATAAGAGCCTTATAAAATTCAGCATATCATCAAGCAACCTAATAATTACTGTATTTAGGGGCAAATGTTAGATCCTAGACATAGACCATTTATTATGTTCCATTCCCTAAAGTTTGACTGAATGGTCATTTTTCTGCTTCCTCATTAATAATTATAATAAGTAAACTGCAAGTGAGAAGAGGAAAGAACTCAGCAAATCAAAATGTAGAAAACTGGAAAGGTCAGAGCAATAAAGCATTCTGCCATTACTCATACACTGTGTGAGATATTAGAGTTATGATTCTTAATTTTCATGACCAAAATTCTAAAGGGAACAAAAATGGCACCAAATGAATCCATTCAATTAATGGGGAAGTCCAGATGGAAAAAGAGCAAAATAAATAATTCCCTGAATCTGCCTCTTATCAGCTCAAGTCCAAAATTGTAGGCCTCCCTGGAGCCTAAGAATCACAAAACAAAAGCTTAATGTGACCAGTAATTTAAGTGTTTGCTAACCTTTTGTCCTTCAAGCTCTGTGGGACAACCAGAAAAACATTACGTGATGAAGTTGCTCTGGTTGAATGTGCGCTGGGTAATGGCATCAATCTTCAGATATTCCTGATTCAGGATTTGAGACACAGAAACAACTCCACCCCGAAGATTTTTTTTTTTTTAGGAAGCTCTTTTGTTTCTTTGGATCACACTCAAGGATTTTCTTGCTAATTTCCCAAAAGCACATGGGTCGTTTACCAAGCTTACCTCTCGCTTTATCACGTTATAGATACCTAAACCGTAACGCAATGCCATTACACGGGAAGGGAATATTTGTGAGCTACCAAATAATTTTGTGGTTACCCGTTGTTTGGCTTTCGATCTGAAATGCCTTCTGCACAAACAAAAAGGTCTGCTCTGGAAGATTTTGCATTTTATTTATTTATTTATTGCCTTTCTGGGTTCTTCTCTAAACATGGAACCAATAGCTTCGTTCCTATGATGGTTTTCTTTCCCTCCTCTGAAAACCTGGGCACTCCAAGTGGGTGTTTAAAGACACCTTCTAAAAGTATTCCCTAAGGCTAAAGCAGCAAGAACTCACTCTCTGTTTTTGAAAAGTTAGAGCAGTTGGAAACTTTTGAACAAGCACTTAGTGCCAATGCTGCCCTTGATCTCCTCTTTACAGTACATGGGGTTTACATTTTGTGAGCCAGATTCAATCCCAGTGGACCTCTGCTGGAGAACACAGGAAGAAATCTCCCTGCACGTCTGCCGGGAGCATTTGCCGGCCAGAATGCATAAACCATTGAGAATATCTCCCATGGAGTCCCTGAGAGGAAGATAATCTATTCCCCTCCAGGCATCTGGCTGGGGTAGGAGAAACTGGGGAGCCCCACCTCTGGTGATAATAATGGGAGTTACATTTGAAAATCTCTCAAAAGCCTGATCCTGGAATACAGTTTTCTCCTCACAGGTTTTGCGTTTCTCAGAGAGCAGCACAAGGAGAGATGAAGAACCAGAATGTAAATCACGACCTTTAAGAAAACATATAAATCCAAGGAATGGATAAATATATTCTATTTGCATAGCCTCTCAGAAGACGAGCATTAGCTAGATCAAGACAAATCCGCGTGCCCCAATTTCATAAAGCCTTCTCGAGTTGGCCAAATGAAATCAGCCTCTCCAAGTGACCCTCAACTTTAACACTTCAAAGTGTTATTATTACCACAGTATTTGACCACAATCCAGAGAAAGTCAATGAAAACCAGGACCAGAGAGAGTTAATGCTTTCATAGAAACAAAATGTTGTCTGTGGGTTCTGAGTGCCAGCACATGATTAAGGGAAAGATAGGAATAAGGCCTTCTTAAGAGCTGACATTAAAAATTGAAATCCATTCTGTAAAAGACAGGCCTTGTGTATTTTTTAAAGCCCAAAGCCATAGCAGCTGAAGGGTAATAAAAATCGCATATAAGAACATTATGGTGAAAAAAAAAAAAAAAGAACATTATGGTGGTTAGATTGTTCCCAAGAACGCTTGATTCAAGATTTGGTATGTATCTACATAGATTTGGAATATATCTACATAAAAATTCCACCCAAAGCTAGTAGAACTTTTCCAGTTTCAGAGTGAGGAGAACCAACAATCTGATAGAAAAATAGGCGAGTAATCCAAAAGCATTCGGTTCGCTGGAAATGAAATATAAGTGGGATGCAAATATTTGAAAAGATGCTTGAGCATACTCATAACTGAAGAAAAGCAATTTAGAAAAAATGAACGTTTTCATCTATGAGATTTGTGATAATGAATGAGTTTGGTGACACCAAAGTTAACGAAGTAGGGAAATGGCATACTTATTTTCTGTGGATGGAAGGTGACATGGCTGTATTTAGAGATATTGTGAGTATAAATAGACCCAATTAGCTTGGCAATATTTATCAGAATTTTAAGATGCATATACCCTTTGCTCCACCAATTCTACCTCTACGGGCTTACACACAGATCTGCTTGCACTCACGTACAAAGACAAGGATGTTCACAGCAGCAAGTTTTTAATAACAGAAAACAGCCTACAGAAAACAACCTACATGCTTAGGACTGGCTACATTAAATACGGTGCATCCATTTGCTAGATATAATGAAGCAGATCAACAAAACAAGTACTGACTTGGAAAGATCTTCAATGTATAGCATTGTTTTTTGTTTTCAAATGTGATAATATTTGTGTATTTATGTGTAAAAAGAAAGAAAGATGAACATATGTGCCCATGTTTATACACTTGCATGTCATAGAAGATCCTGGGAGGATATATAAGAAATCATTAATAATGGTTGCCCCAGGGAATGAGATTGTAATGTGTGCTTTATTGTATGCCTTTTTGTAAAGTTTGAAATATTTTATCAAATCATATCTTATCTATCTATATATATGCAAGGAAATATATATATGCAAGGAATATAGATATTCTTCTGCAAGTAAAAGTGCAGAGATGGTCAGGTGGGTGTGAAGGTGGGATTGTGATCATTAGCATGGTGCTCTTGCTTGAGAGGCTAGAAACAATAAGAGACCCCTGATGGACAGCTCAGACATGGAGGGGTCCTCAAGCGGCCACCAGAGGACAAGCTCAATCATACATACACTGTACTCCTGCAAAGTCTTTCATAGGAGAAACTGTCTTAAGCCTCATTTTTTTTTCTTTTAAACTATAGTCACCATGCTGTATGTCACACCCCCAGAATTTATTTATCTTATAACTGGAAGTTTGCACATTTGGCCACCTTCACCCATTCTGCCCTCTGCCCAACCCCCATCCCTGGCAGACACCAATCTGTTCTGTCTCTCTGAGTCCAGGTTTTTTTTAAGATTCCCCATACAAGTGAAATCATACAGTATTTGTCTTTCTTTGTCTGACCTCACTTTTAATTGATGCCCTGGGCCTACAGAAATGATTTCCATGTTTAAGACTGTATTTAAAGTAGTGGGTATATTGATTCAAAGTAAATGTTTTACCAGGTTTTGTTTCTCAGTGAAAGTATTCAACAGATTTTTTTTTTTTACCAAAGAAATTCTTGTTTTTCAGACAGTATTTCCATGAGCATCAATAAACATTTCAAATGTTTGCTGCCTTTAAATAATTAACTTAATCAAGTTCTAAGAATGCCTACTATGTGTTTAACTTGGAAGTATTTGGCATGAATATTTAATGGGGGGAGGAACAGACAACCAATAGACAGTAGTGTTACAGGTTTTCATTTTTAAGCAAGCATTGGATGAAATACTGGACTATCATTTTCCATTGAAAATCTGTTGTCAGTGTTATATAAAGAAATAACCCATTCATCCAAATGTCAATCACTGGCCAACTTGGCCATCTATCTTGCATATTCTGCATTTTGAAATATTAAAAATGAAATAAAAGAGCTGAAGAACAGAATAATCACAAACCCATGAAAGAGGAAAGGTACATTTCATATTTGTTCATTAAATTGACAGAGAAAGGAATGAGAAGTGACCACGAAGAGATGCAATATGGGACCATTAAGAGGCTCTTTGGATCCTTGATTTCATGAAAAGGTTTCCCAGGGGGCAACTCAGATGCAGGACGGGAAGGTCATCTGGCTGCAGGTCTGCGGCTCCACTGAAGGTCAGGGTTGAGTCTATGTCTCTCCCCTTCCTCATTACTCAAGCCCGAGCTTCCTTTAGGATGGATGAGGATGTTTCTTCCATTTGGATATAAGTAGGGTGGCCCTCTGATCAGGTTTGCCAGAGCAGGCCCTGGTTTGCTCCTGTAATTTTTAATGTCATACTATCCCCTTTCATGCCCCAAAGTGTCCTCATGTGGATGATAAAGTATATGGTCTCCCTAACATAAGTGGATTAAAGTGGAGAGTGAGGAGACAGGGCCCCTTGGATTATGACTGCTATGCTGAAAACATTTTTAAATCACCTCCTTTAAATAATAAGTCATTGGTGGGATATTAAAAAAATTATTGACAAAAATCAACTGGATTTCTCTGCAGATACCACTCTATATAGCTCGGAAAAGGGCAATGCATTCTTCTTTGTTATTTACCCAAAATATTTTGTCTGCAGCATGGAAAACACATTGCAGTGTATTTATATCTTACCATTTACTCTGTGTCGTAGGTGAACTTCTAAATAAACCCCGCCTCTTGGTACGTATGCTCTTAGATCATCCCCTCCCCTTGAGTGCCCTCATAAAATCCCCTCTCCTTGGCTGGACCAAGTGACTTGCTTTTAACCAATAGAATGTGGGAAAGGTGATCGTGGTCACTTTGTGACTAGGTTACAGAGGAGCATGACTTCCATTCTGCTAGCAGACTTACTGTCTTCCTGGTTTTGGTGAAGCAAACTGCACATCAAAGAGGCCCAAGTAGGGGCACCTGGTGGCTCACTTCGTTAAACATCTGCCTTCAGCTCAGGTCAAGATGCTGGAGTACTGGGATCGAGCCCTGCGTCCCACGTCGGACTCCCTGCTCAGCGGGAAGTCTGCTTCTCCCTCTCCCTATGCCCCTCTCCCTGCTTCTTCTTCTTCTTCTCTCTCTCTCTCTCTCAAATAAATAAAATCTTAAAAAAGGGAGGGTGCAAGGGCAAGGAACTAGGAGATCCTCCAGCCACAACTAACAAGAAACCACAGTCTGAAGTCCAACAACCTTAAGATCTGAATTCTGCAACAACTACATAAATGAGCCTGGAAAGGGGACTCTTCCCCAGGTGAGCTTTCAGATGAGGCTCCAGCCCTGGCTGACACCTTGGCTACAGCCTTGTGAGGAGCCCCTGAAGCAGAGGACCCAGCTAAGCTGTGATGAATCCTGATGCACAGAAACTGTGAGATATTAAGTTATGTAGGCTGCCAAATTTGGGGGGCAAATTGTGACCTACATAGATCACTATTAGATTCAGTGTGATGCTGGGAAAAACCCCTGACCTCCTCTACACCTCAGTTTTCGTCTCTGCCTGGTGCATAGGAGGGCTGACTAAATGCCTGTGGCCTGAATGAATGGGACACTGAGGTTGGACTAGATAATCCCTAAGATTCCTCTGACTGCAAACAATCCACCAGATTTTGCTGAGAAAGCAACAACTCTTACTGACAGATTTTAAATACTGCTTGTGCTACTTTTCCTTTGATGCTACGTTTTTTTTTGGTTATTTTTAAATTGCCTTAAAATTTAATTTGCTTTTAAAAGAGCCTCAAAACAGAGGCCTCTTGTTTGAAAACTCTCCTCACCAACTTTTCTTGTTTTAAAAATATTCTGACCCATGGGTGTCTGTGCAGGCTGGCTGAGGCTCACTGCATACCCCAACGCTGCCTTTGATGTAAATGCTTATGTGCCCTGCAACTTTCAAGTAGATCCGTGTGGATTTTATGATCACTGTCTCACCTGGCTCCAGAGTAACACCTGCCTCTCATTTAAGATTCAAGGCGACTGTAGCCTGGCCAGAGGGTTGGACACATTTCATTTCACCTCCCTCTTGAATTCACCGGTGGAACTTTTTTTTTTAAATCTTACAGGTCATTACCAAGACTCTCTGGTACTAAACTACCACCGGTCTGTGCTAACCCTGCTTTCCTGAGGATTAAACTTTGCTTCATTGTGGATAAAAATGGTGTTTTACAGGCTGGAAACAATGTCTTTGATGCTAAAACCGTTCCCATGGGGGACTCTGAAAAACGTTTTGGAGGCAACCTCTCAAAATCTTTACCAAAACTTCTTTTGACATTTAAAACAATCATTTCATTTTATAGGGAGTCACTTAAATGGTGAGAGAAATAGGCTGCCGACCCAGTGCCATCTCATGAATGTAGCCATGTGCACATTCCACGCACACAGCTTGGAAGAGTCAGAGAGAGAAACACCCAGCCTGCCGCCGTCATACTGTACTCCTGCAAAGTCTTTCATAGGAGAAACTCTCTTAAGCCTCACCAAGGGCCCCAGTTCAGCAGAGCAGAGATCAAAGATTCAGACGTGGGGTTTATTTTCTTTTGTTTGTATCTTGGATATTCTGGCTTTATGTGATGAGCCACTGACCCATCAGATTATTTTTATAGTGGCATTCTACAAAAGGCACTGATTTTGGTTTAAATAAGCAAAGAAAGACATGACTTAGAGATCTCTCCCTCCTTGGATAGAATAGTCGGGGAAACTGAAATTTATTCACGTGACAGAAGATAAGTCCTAACTTCATGTTTTCTAGAGTCATTGATATCTCCTTATTATCTTTTATCTTTTCAGAGAGTTTAAAGGATTTCTCTTACCTCCACTGCGGGATCTTTCTTGTCTTCAAAGCGTGGGTTAATATGTCAGCCATGCACTGTTTCCACAGAAGCCTTGTGAGGGGGCAACTTTGACGCTCTTAGAAGTAAGCATACCCAGTGTGGATGCATTAACACTACTATCCTACCCAATGGAAAGAAGCAGATTGGGGATATTTTGGTCATGAACAAGCACTTCACTGTCACAATGCCAGTGGTTTCTGGGCAAAAGTCAACTAAGAGAAGCTGTTAGGAAGGACAAGTGATTAACACCAAGAACTATGATTTCTGTGAGCTGATTTGTTTGGTGATCATTGTTAGTGTAATTAAAAAAAAAAAAAAAAAGAAAAGGAATGACTCTGTATGGCATTTCACAGAAGGGTGGGGTTTCAAACTGTAAGAAATCAGAGTGTAATTCAGGCACCTCATTGTTTGGATTACAGAAGCCACGATGATCAGTAGTTGAGTGACTGATGCAAGAACTTGTATCTAGTGGAAGATGCATGACTCTGGTTCATAGAGGAGGCTAGTCCAAGGGTGAGTGAATGGTATTGAATCATGTATAAGGAGTTAATGAGCATCCCAGGTTGAAAGACTGCTGAAACATGAAACCTCTAAGTTTACAGTAATAACTATTTAAAAATATATTTGTGGAGAAGCTAGAAAGACGTAGTCTATACGATGTTGGAGGGGGTTCTGGTACCTTGAGCTGTTAGCAGTGGCGGAAATCTCTCTCAGTGCTCTGCTACATCTATCCCACTTAACACATAATAGGAAATCTCACAGCATCAAAACTAAAATGAAGACTCAAATTATCACCATAACCAGGGAAGACTTTCCACTAACTTACAGAGATCGTGGAGCTGGACTGAAAATAGGAGACCATGAAAGCCCAGAGCTTGTCAGGAATGCAGAACCAACCTGTCAAACCAAAAGAAGGTAGAAATAGGCTCTCCTGCTTCCTATGTGGTCTAATTCTTGGCTCGGAGACTAGGAGATGAGCCAAAACACTAGAAAACGAAAATCACAATAGCAAAAATAAAACTAACAGGGAAATGGCCAAGAGTGAAAATGATGCTTTAGGACAACAAATCACTGAGGTGGAGAAATCTCTTAAAGTATCAGGAGGAAGCACAAAATGAGGAAGCCAAGGAGAGGTGATTGTTCTGGAGGCAAACACAAGACCAACCTATAAAGCACAGGAAACTGCAGGAAAAGCTGCAATTGAGTTGAGACCAAAGATATGACTGAAAAGAAGCTAATACTTATACACTTACCAATTTTAATAGTTACACTTATTTAGGTTTTAGGTGTATTTAAGCAAATATAAAACAATGAGAAAGAAAGGAAACATGAAATAATCAAAACAGAAAAGAGAAAACAAGGCCAAACGTATCAACTATAACAATAATGACAAATGGTTTCATAAAATCTTTTTCAGAAGACATTATTTTCAAGGTGGGGTTAGGAAATCCAAGTCCAGTTACATGCTGCTAACTCTTGATCTCAGGGTTGTGAGTTTGAGTCCCACATTGGGTATAGAGATGACTTAACAAAATCTTAAAAAAAAAAAAAAAGAGACAGGTTTATGTTTATGTTGTGGGTAGTGTTCTGTCAGGGAAGGGGTTTGAGGGAACCTCTGGAATGCGGGTGGTGTTCGATTTCTTGACTTGGGAACAGGTTACACTGGGGTATTCACTGTGGAAAAGTCATCAAATTATGCATTCCCATTTTTGTATGTATGTTATACTTCCATATATTTTTTTATTTTAAAAGCAAATTATAGGCATTTTAAAGCAAATATACACTAAAAACAAATAAAACTAAAATGCCATTTTATACTGACAGATTGATCCACCATAAAGGTAATCAGTTGCAAATCTCTATGCCTCAAATCAACGAGTGTTGAATTATATTAAACAAAATATCGGAAAGATAAAACATTTGCCAAAAAAATTTGTCAGGGGATACATTGAGCCTCTACCATGTAGGTGCCCAGTTAGAAACATGTACATAATAATTGATGATGGTAGGGACAGAGTCTACAACTTGAACTTCCTCCTGCTGAAGCTCATTGCACCACTACCACCTCCTTGCTCAGAAAACCTGTAACCTAAAATGGCTCTGTTCCTCATGAGGACTAACCAACTACGTAATGGCAGGTCCAGTACATGGACCTTTTCTAGAGGAGTGTCAATTCATCCTCACCGTACAGTACATTTGAGAGGGGAGGCAATGTGGCAGAGATGAGGTTGCATCAGATGGGCCAAAGTGGGATGAGGAGTTTCCTGGGCCGCTGAGGGTACCGATTCCTCCCCAAGACCATCAGTGACCTTGGTCTGTGTGCGCCCACATCATACGTAAAGTGTGTTGCTCTTAGACCTTGATCATCCATCCACTCATGACCAAAAATAACTGAGGGAACACTGGTCCTAAAGAGAGTCTCCAGCTTTTGAATTGGCCCATCCATTACCTAGTGTATGAAACTTGATGGACTCACCACCACTTTCCTGTCATCCATATAGGAAAACTGTGCAGAAGCAAAGAATGTCAGTGCCTACAATTTTATGGGCGCTTGGCCTAATTTCCTTGTGCTGTCTGGGAAAGGAAATCTGGAGGGTTCCACCTATACCAACTCACAACTTTGTTTATTTGCCTTTCAAGTCTGCTTCTGAGGCCAAGACGTTGGGGAGATGAATAGTCCATTTATTGCCCTGGGTTAGGACATCACTGTCTGTCATTGCGCAATGTTTTTTTGATGTGTGAACTTGGATGCTAAAGGAACGCTTGAAGTGGCAGTTGGGGTGGGAGGGAGGGAGGGTGGAGATGACAGACAGCCAGTGGGAATGAGCAGACTCGTTTCAAGGTTTCAAGACTGATTTAGAAGACGAGGTGGTCATAGTAGGCTCTAACCTGATTATCAGCGGGCCACGGCTGTAAGGAAATAAACAGTTCTAGAATAAAATATGTGGAAGATAGCACCAGGATGTATTAAATAAAGTTGACATAATTTAATCAGTTAGGGTTCACTGGTGATCTCCACAGCCAAAGGAGAATTTGTAAATACGGTAAAGAGTCAGAGAAGATGCTAACCAACGACGTCAAGTGGAGTGGAACCATTGTCGTAAAGGATGAATAATGACACCCACCTACCCAGCTGCCATTCTAAGAGCACACACACACACACACACACAAACATGCCAATGCCTTTAGGGGGAAGAGCACCCTTTATTCTTAATCACTTATACATGACTATGAAGGAGTCTTATGGAACCGTTCCATGGAGCACAGTCTGACCAGGAGGCGATGGAGAAAAAGCATAAAGCCCCCCAAGAGAAGGTGGGGCTGTGGGTGGGATTTGGCAGACAAAGATTGGAGACCACTAAAAATGGGCAGTGAAAACTTCTGGGGGATTGAAGACTGATTAACAGTCGCTGTCTTGTCTGGAGCCCAGGATAAAGGAATGTTCCAGCACTTGTATCCTATTTTCCTCTGCAGTGGATGACTAACATCAAGAAGCCAGCCAAGCAGGGACAATTTTTTTCTTGTCTTAATAGTCCAGAAGCTGTTTTTTCTCCTTAAGTACTGATTAATTTGTGTCTTATGGGCCTGTGACTCCTGGAATTTATCATGTTTCTTTTTTGTTTCAATCGCTAGCAAACTCCAAACTAAATTGAGGATTCACCTTTCCCAAAAGCTTTACAGATCTTCATTTTCATTCATGTGCTTTGGGGACTTGTTTCAAATCTGGTTCTATTTTATGTCCTTACCCCTTTCTTTTTTTTCCTTATCCGTCACACCTATTTTTATTTTGTTATTTTGTATTCTATGTAGATTTCAAAAAAAAAACACCTTAAATATTTTGACACAAAGTCCTGGTATAAATAAATGACACCACAGTGACTTTTAATGTGGTCTATAAAACCTTATTTGCCTTGTTGTGTCAGCTTTGTAAAGAAGAACATTTTTAAATAAGATCAACAAATACAGATATAGTGAAATTGGACCTTAAAAGAAGGATTCCAGATTTCTTGTCCTAACTGCTGGTTCACATTCCACCATAGGTAATGAAAATATTTTAGATCTATGGCCAAGTAAATTCCATTTCATCTTAAGGAGCAAGTAACATACCAGGGAATTAACACAAACCCCACCAAAACTAATACATAAAGCTATACATTTTAAATTTCTAAATAGTAAAATAAATTACAACATCTCCCTAACCTGTTTATCACATTTTCGGGGCATGTTATATTTCAGAGGGACATAGGTTTTGTTTTTTTTAATCTCTTTATTTTATTTAAGATTGTCTTATGATAAAAGAAATACAAGTTTGTGTTAATGAATGAATGATAAAATAAAGAGCAAGTTTTCATTCTCCTGCCCTCCTTATATTAACCCCCAGAGGTCACAATTATTAACAATTTGATGTCTTTCCTTTTGCAATTTCCCATGTTCACACACACACACACACACACACACAAATGCATGCACACATGCGTATAAATGTGATGTATACTGCAAAAAGCAGCTTTTAATGTTAAATGGATAAAGTGAATACACCACAGTTTGTTTACCCGTTTGGTGATTTACTTAGTGTTTTCAATTTTTGCTCCCACTTGACTTAACAGCTAAAATAGGAAAACAGACAGTGGCCACGTCAGCCCATTGTTAACACCCATCACTTTGTAGGCTGTAACTCCACATTCCATATTGAATCCTAACACATTGGTGGATCTGAATGTACTTGCTGACTATCTCTTTCATCTACAGCAGGAACTTAATGAGAATAAAGATTGGTTGTACTTCACTGATCACATACCAGGGGCTTCCGTCTCCCTGGACAGGACTCTGCACTCACCAACAGGGATCCTGGTGCTTGTTTTGGGTTCATTACTGCCTGAAATTTCAGGGTTAAGTTCAGAAATTCCCATAATGGCCACCAGAGGGCACCAAGCATCCAGAGCATCAACATGGCTGAATCCAGGCAACTGGAAGACTACAGAATGCAGCCAAATGCTTAGCTTTTAGCTTGAAGATCTGTTTCTGCTTCCATTGGCTAGGCTTTTTTTTCTTCTTTTTAAATTCCATTAAAATTTTCTAAAGGGCCATGATTGAACCCCCTCCCAAATTACTGAATTTAACAGTGCAGTTTATGTGCTTTACACAATGCCTTGAGAAATAAATGTTTAGTGAGTTATTGTTATTGTCATTCATATCCCACTGAAAAAAACAGCCAGTCCTTGCTGTGATATTCTCCCTAACAAATACATCCTTGCTCAGGTTTTTCCATTTACTATCAGTCCAATGTAGGGTATCACACCATTTCCAAAAGTGCTTCAGCCTAAATTGCGTAATTCAAGTATAAATGAGTACATCTTGCTAAGTGCATTTAAAATTTTTTTATTCTTATTTTTTTGGTTAAATATGTATTACCTTATAGACCCCCCTCCCCCAATAAAAAGTATTTTGTGAAATATACACATTGTACATAACTGTTAATCAGAGAATTGGGGGATATGTCCTGGAAAAGGTATATTTTCATAGTTACCACCATCACAAAGGCAGAATTGTGACTGATATTAGGCTTGCTATCACTCAGAAATATTATTCAAGCATGTTCATGCCAAGAACAAACGGATAACTTTCTCTACAAAGTAGTTCACAAAAGCAGCTAAAGGAGTTTGCACTGAATTTCCTTAAATTCACATTAATTCCATGAATTTTACAGGTAAATATATAAAACGTATTTTTATTTAAGCAGGAAATAGACTTTCTGGTATTTATTTACCAATATTCATAATTAAAAATTCAAAGACAAGAGTAGTGAAGGGCATTATGCCATTTGGCCACACGGTGGCGCTATGTCACTGATTTGAGAAATTCTTTAGCAACCTGCTAGAGACAACCCCGTTGAAAACAAGACTATGAATATATGAATCGCCTTCCCTGTATTATTTCAATTTGAATGAGAGAATCCAGTAGAGTTTAGCATTCAGGATTAGTCTCCATAACCTATCTATACAATAAAGCAGCACCAAAATGCATGAGGAAGTCACTGCTGAAATGTGGGGTGCTTGTGAAATTATGCATAAAGTTCCATAATATTAACTAATGCTACGGACCTTAATAGTAAATTTTATAGCTCTCCCTGAATGTACAAGGCATTTGCATTTTCATTATTACATTTGTTTTCCAGATGATCCGGTGAAGCAGGTTAGGTAGCTCTGATCCCCCATTTCACAGCTAAGGAAGCTGAGATGCTAAGAAGTTAAGTGGCTGTTCCTAGCACCCACGGACTGCAGAACCTTCTGCAGCACTGAGGAGTTTTGGGGGGTCCTGATGCCTTACTGATGCCTATGAGAGAGTGTAAACCCCACAGACCCTCCACCTAAGCCACTTGGGCACTCTAACTCTAGAGCACTCCCCACAACCACCCAGGAGAATATGGCTGGACCCTAAGGGTTCCATTCATTCCCCCTTGGCCAGCACCTCCAAGGTGCTGATCACAAAGAGACCACAGCTTCCACGGTCACAGAAGCCCCAAGGAGCCTGTCTTCCATCCCAGAAATATGAAGTGATTTATCATCTGTACCCTCCCTTCAGCCATTCAAGCTAAAATCTGCATTCTGTAGCTAGTGTCTCATGATAGGGGACTGCAGAAAACAAAATACCAACCCCTCATTTCTTATTCATAGAGAAGGCGATGTATAATATGATTATATACGTGATGGATTAGACCCGACAGAGAGTATAAAAGGCCAGCCGGAGAACATTAACTAGGGAATGGATTTTTCACTGATAGTCAATGTCTCCTCTAGTCAACAGTGAAGGGAGGTAGGGGTGAGGCAAATTCAGAGAGACACACAAATAACTTTCAAGATCAAACTCTAAAATAAATTCCTCCATCAGGCAAAGAAAGGCTCACTGTGTGTTTGCTCCATGCCAGACCCTGGGCCGTGCGCTTTATATACTTCATCTTCTTTGATTACCCTTGTTTTACAGACATGAAAAAAGAGGTTCCAAGAAGTGAAACTCACACCCAAAGTGCTATTCTCGACCACGAGCCGCCTCCCAGCATGCTGCCGGGACACCGGCTGTTCTGGACCAGCCACGGGCTGCTTTCAGCTGCTGACCACTCTGAGCAATGGATGGCTCCTGAGACTAGATGTGGACTTCAAAGAAGTGAATAAAGCCTAAAGCTTCTTCAGCCCAGGCCCCTGCGAGGTCCAGGAGTCACCGAGTCCCTCCTGGAGAGGGGAACGGAGCAAGTCAGGTTACAATCAGAAAGCATTTCCAATTAAGCTTTTCGGTGCATTGCCTAAAGAGATCTTCAGGAGCAATGACCTAAACCTCTAAGTGTCCAGTTATTTGTTGTGATTTGTTTTCTCATTCTCAGTAAATACTCACTTTCATGCCTGATTTTGTATTTATAATCGTATGCTTTTTTTTTTTTTTGAGAGTTTCCCCAATTTAATTTTGGATGAAGCTAAATATAATAAAATGTTACACTAAATTTAAAATAAAAATAAAAATAAAAAATGAAGAGAGTTTCCCCTATTGAATTGCTCAGGCTTCACAGAGGCAGGAGCTGCCCCTACCCGTGCCTTTGCTGTCAAACCTCTTGCTTCTCATCTCCTGCAAGGCTGAAACAATTTCTCCTAAGTCTTCAGGCTGTCAGTCCTTTGCATAGTGCCTGAAACAAAGTTGTCCTGGAAAAGGAGAGAGAAGGAAAGATAAAAGGAATGGAGGAGGGAAGGCAGGAGGTGCGGGGGTGGGGGGAGAGGAGCAAACGGACAGAACTATATGTAGAGTCAGTAACTGGCTTAATCCATGGAAGGAGAGTCAGTAGTGATAAGAGCCTCTCTTTAAAAGAAGCGACCTTCTAAAGACACTGGGTCTCTTCTCTTACGAGACTTCCAGCACACTTAGAGAGGCTTCAATACGATATCCAATAATAAGCCAAAGGGTCACATTGCCACAGGCACCGTATGGCTGGAGACAGGATTTAGACTTTGCTCCTATGATATTTTTGACATTTTGCTAACGTGAATCATCTGATTATATGAACCACCTATGATCAATCGTATTATTTTGCTTCATCCCTGCTCCTCGGGTTGGAGGGTTTAATATTCCTTAACACTTCAACTGCTTGTTATGGCAGTTTGCAGCAGCTACCTGTCACCTCTGTCAGAGAGTAGCTCCCTCCTCTCATCTTGGGGACCACGTCGAGGGAGCTGTAAGCGCAGAAGAGATCCTTGGATCTAAGGGTAGGTAATTTGAAAGCCAGGCCAACTTCGCTGGCCCAGACTACTGACTCCACCATCCGTATTGATGATATCCACAAATCCCATCTTGATCATATTGACAAGTTAATACCTACCTAAATAGATATTTTTTCTTTTAGGTAGTATCTATCACCAGAGTGTTGGGGCTCAGGCTCCTGTGAACTTGGGGTGTCAGGGTCAAATCAGGTAAAGTGACAAGAAGCAAAGAAGGTTAAATAAGCTTCAGAAATATAAACAAATACATAGGAGGTTTCCATCTTGTCCATTTCTTTTTATAAAACCTGCATGCACATTTTATTGTTTTAAAACACAAGCTGTTGCTTAAGCCATTCACACTGAGAGGTGAGAAAAGAGAAATTTTTTTAAATGGGGGCAGAGTAAAGGGAGTAGTGGGGTTTCTTCATCTGGTGAATGCTCATATAAAGCAGAAATAAACAAGTGCATATTTATTCTATTAAGCCTATAAATCTTTAGGAAACCCAGCTGCTGCTCATTGCAAGGCTTCTGCAAATTTCCCATTCACAGGATCTGACCTTCCAGGCTTTTTGCTATTTGTTGTGCTTTGGTGATATGGCCTAAAATCAGAACTACTTCAATAGCTCTAGTTTAGAATGAAACTTTTTGGTTATTTGTTTGACCTAATTGCCAAAAAATATTTCTAGCTCCCAGGGCCTTCCGTAAAATTTTACTCTCTGGAAACAGAAAACACCCCTTGCAAAAAAAGTAAGTATCAATCGTGAATTCACCATCCAAGCTTGGGTGGGTTGATGTTTGAGTGCTGTATTTTGAGACAGTTAAACGTATCATTGAAGCCCACATGTAGATTTACTTTCTAAAAATGTCCTTCTTGAAGACCAGGTTTACAATCTATAGAGTAGCTTCCTTTGTCTTCATTCTCTTGGGTTTCCACCTTTTTAAAAAGCTTTATAGGATTACTAATTGCACAATGTCACCTATTGACAGAAGAAGGCCATTAGAGCGAGCAGTCTCTAGTTCTCTGATATTTCACTGGGCTTACTAAAGCTCTTAAGATGACAAATACATGCATTTGCAGGGCTACGCCTGTCACATCGGGTTAACTAAATGGTCTGGAGCTGGGTGGGGAGAAGAGACAGGCACTTGCAAAGAAGCACTCTCCACTTGGGAGGAAGGACGTTCTGGGGGAAGTGTTTGAGATCCAACTCAGAAACAGCAACAACAAATCATCCATATTTTTTTCAGCTGAATCGTTTCTAGTTTTCATGTGGCAGCTCTCTTCTGGGCATTCATAAAACGCTTCTTGTCGGATGTTTCTAGTGACAGGATGCTCTTTCTATTTAAAATGGAAACAGCTTTGAATTCTCTCCGCAAAGAAGAGGCCCAGTCTGCTGGCAGGAAGGAGCAAGGGGTCACTGGGCGCTGGAATGTGCAGGAGCGGAGCTGCAGGAAGACGGGGCGCGGCTCGGTGGCCAAGCCGGAGGGTCACAATTCCGCTAAAGCCCGAAGCCTCGCTGGTTCTACGAACCCCGCCCACCTCCCCTGCGGGTCCCCCGCTTGGCTTCCGTCTTAAAAAGCCATTTTATTAGCGCCTTTCCTTCGCGTGCTACGAAAGAAAGTGACCGCTGGGGGGCAGTATGGTGCAAGGCAAGACCTTGTTCAGGCGTTGGGTAGAAGCGGATAAATAAAGTAAAATAGAGGTATTCTTGAGAAGTGTGCTGAGTATGCTTTCCAAGCCCTTTTCGTCACAGCCATACACTCCCCCCACCCCAAAAACAACTGAATGATAAATTACTGTGCTTGTGAATCCACCATTTTTCCCCTCTATTTTAAGGCAAACTGGAAGAAAAATTCAGGTTGAGGAAGCCTGGTCCAGAGTGACCGCAGGTTGTAGATGATTTCCACCAAACAAGGGTGTAAGCTAGCCCTGCAGCACTTCAAACCAGACACTCTTCTTGTCGCTATGCATCCCCTATGTGCAGACCTGTCAGTCTGCTTGAACTATGTTAAAGCAGCTACCATCCCTCTTTCGACACCTGCCAGCGCCGGGAGACCCATTTACTGCAAGGCATTGGCCCCAGGACGCCTGAACTTAGGACGTCCTCCTTGTCCGCGGCAAAGGTGTCGCCAGCTGCCCCACCAGACTCCTGGGTCCTCTCCTGACAGAGATGTGGATTCCCTAGCCCCGCCCTTGCAGTGGCCAGGCAGGGGTCTGGAGCACCAGCTCTGTCTCTAGGCACTTGGATCTGGGACATCCCTTCCACCACTTACCAGCTGGGTGACCTTAAACCAGTTACTTAGCCTGGGGATGATAATGGCCCTACCTCCTCAAGGTGCTGGGAGAAGCAAATGAGCTAATGTACCTAAAGCCTGGGAGGTCCATAATCGTGTTAGGCATTTCCCCTTCTCTCTCTCACACTGTGTGATTCACTCTATATTTCTTCTCTAAAAGGACTTCACTCAAGGACATGTGCCATGTCTGTCATTTTCTCATGCTGTTTAATTTTTTTAAAAGATATTTGTTTTGCATGAGTCATTATTCCATTCCTCATCTTATTATTAGCACTTTCGACTACTTTGCCTAGAGACAGTGCAAGGTAGTGATTGCAAAATCTAGACCCAGACTGCCTGAGACTGAACCTCTGTCTGTCCCTTTCTAGATTGCTAAAATTGAAGAAGTTATTCAGCTTCCCTGTACCTCAGTTTTCCCATCTCTAAAATGGGCATGATAACAGTACTCATTTTATAAAGATCAAGTTAATTACTATTGCTAAAGCACCTGGAGCAATGCCTGGCACCGAGTAAGTACTACATGAGATTTAAGTAAACGAAAACAACAGTGATGAGGTTAATACTATTTCCCCAACACCTAAAAACAGAACCCAAATGCACCAGAATAACAAATGAGGGAATGGCTGAGGCTAAACATAGAGCCCAAGCACTCCAAGGTCATCTGTTCTCTGTGGGTAAGCTTGACGAGAGAGCTTCTTTTGCATCTATGAACCAGAGAGCAAGAACTGCGTATATGGTCCAACTCTCTGATTTTACCGGAAGATAACTTGCACACCAAGACAGTCAGTGCTGCAAGGTACAGAGGACCGGGAGCCTGGGCTAGACCCACAGCTCGCTGCCTTTCCCTTCCATTTAGTGAGTTCCATCAGTAACTGCTGTATTGATCTGACATTGTTATTGACCTTCTCCACAACTGGCAATCCGGCTTCTGCACATCCTGAAACAGCATTATGTTTCTTATCCTATGGCCCCCTGAGAATGTTTCATGTCTCAAGAGGCACTAAATTCAAAGTACCTAGAAGACATTAGCTGGGCTTTTTTCTTCTACCAGTGGGTTTTACCTTAAATAGAATACCATTAATATTACCAAAAGAAAAATTAAAAGGAAGCAAAATCAAATCGTGAACACAGAACAACCAGGACGTTACAGAATTTTTCTTGAAAAACCAGCTGTCCTTCAAGCGTCACTCTGATAACACCTTGTAGTTCCCAGATGCATTTTGTACATTGTATTATAACTGTTGGTTTATTTCTCTGTATCTCCATTCTCTGAAATCTTAAGGGTAGGGACAGTCATCATCAGCTCTGTGGTCTGCGCCAGGCACAATGCAAATCTCATAAATATGTGTTGCTGCCTGGGAGAGTGATGCTGACTCGGGCCCCTGGAGGCAGCGTGTCCCAGAGCGGGGCAGGTGGACACCTGCTGTGCCTCAGAAGTTTTTAGGTGGAGAGATGATTTTAGATAGGGCAAGGGCAAGGTATTAAACAAAACATTGATTCATATAATGAGAAAGTTATTCCCCTGTTTCAATCATCCTTCCATCTTTCTGATTCTTCAGAGAGAGGGGTCTCCATGTGGTGCTAATATGTCTTCAACTCCTGTATCTGTCTCTGTCTCCCTGTCTCTCTGTCTCCACCCTCTGCCCCCCAACATCTCTTGGACAAGAAAATAAATCTAAGAATCAGAAAGGTTAGCACACAAAAATATCTACCTAGAATTTAACACATTGTTCTCATTATATCTATTTATGACCCTCTCTCATTCACAGCCAGTGATAACACCAGCATTCCATTCTGGTCCTTGTGGTCGGGCCTGTCCTGCTCAGCAAATATCTTCTGGCCCGCTCCACGGCCACACCCCTTTGCAGTTAGGTGGGCCGTGGGTTTGCTCTTCACCAGCAAACTGAGTAGAAAGAACTGATGCCACTCTCTGGGCTGAAACACTCTTGAGCCCATGTGCAGTCCCTCCTGCCTCTCTCTCCTGCCTCAGTGAGCCTGGATGCCACAGATGGAGAGGAGAGCCTTTCCCTCCCCAGTACTAGGTGCAATAGCTGGGTCTATAAAGTAAACTGACAACAGGCAGATTAACAGAAGAAAAAGTATGCAAATGTATTAATTTTAAATATCTTGTGTTTGGGGCATTGCAAGAAAAAACATGAATGCCCCCCAATTCACTGAGATTTGAGAGCTTATATACCATCTTAATGGGGGGGTGGGGAGGGGCAATTCAAGGGAGAGTAAATGATTTTTATGAAAGATGAATGGGCCCTTAGAAGAACAGATGGGAGGTGTGACCATTTGTGACCCAGTTTGTCTGGGTGTGGTGTTTTCGCATCCAGTTTCCTCCTCTGTGATTAGAATTAATCCTCCCTGGAAGGATGGGTTAGGGCAGTTGAGTCCTTTTGGAACCTCTGTATTTAGGCAAATAAGGGGAATTCAGAATAAGCCTCTCTTCTCCCTGCCTTTGCTGTTTTTCAAGTGCCTTCGACTCAGAATAATCAACATGCCAAAGCGGCACATTGTGGGGTAGGCCGTCCTGAAATTTCTCCACCACACCTGGAGGTTGTGGCATTATAAAGCGGAGAGAGCCTGGATGAAGGGCCCTTGTCTAAGAATTTTCTCCAAGGACAGCTGCCCTGGAAAGTCATCGGACTCATATGGGATTTCACATAAATAAAGAACCAACCTTTGCTGTGTTAAGCCGTTGAGATATCAAAGCCCGTCCTATCCTGACTACTACAAGGATTTAAAATTTTTTTTAATTATAAAAGGAGTGCATTTAAAGAAAATACTGATGACATGATGGTCCAGGATTTTTTTTTTTTTAAGATTTTATTTATTTGACAGAGAGAGTCACAGTGAGAGAGGGAACACAAGCAGAGGGAGTGGAAGAGGGAGAAGCAGGCTTCCCCCCGAGCAGGGATCCCGATGTGGGGCTCGATCCCAGGACTCTGGGATCATGACGTGAGCCGAAGGCAGACGCTTAACAACTGAGCCACCCAGGCGCCCTGATGGTCCAGGATTTAACAGACATTGTGAAAGCGGCACTCAAATGCCACTTAGTGTTGTGGCATCTTGAAGCTGATCCTCCAGAAGAGTTGCAAGCCTTGGTGCTGCCCTCACTAGGTCCCTGAGAGAGCAGGACCAGGCCGGGGTCAAGTGCAGCCTAGGGCTACAAAACGCAACTGAGGGGAGTGTCAGGCCTCAAGCCCATGCCTCTTGTCTCCTAGGAACTGGGCTGGATGAACCAACTCTAACCAGTGGACGTAGTATCATTAGGATCATTAGGGGCCGAGAGAAAAGACTTAACATTAGTCTGACAACATGAGTGTGATGTACTCTTCCTTCCTTTTCTTGTAGGAAGCTTGGCTTCCCTAAGCCCTGCTGCTTCCCTGGGTTGCAGGTGTGATTCAATGCCATGTACTTCAAGGCCAAGTTTTCCTTTCCAGTCCCCGTGCTCTGATTTGGACTCAAGTCCAAATTATTTGTTCATTCTCATTATACCAGACACGGAAATGGAGGCACACGTATGTTCATGTTGGGGATGATTTAATACCTTGATCAAATATTATACTGTTTCAAAGTGGGAAACAAGACCCATGGGGTTGATTGCTTCCAAGTAAATTCTCTTCCCTGAAGAAGGGTCTGGGTGGGATGGATCTTAAGACTTAGATATGTCTGGGGGCACCTGAGTGACTCAGTCTGTTAAGCATTTGCCTTCGACTCAGGTCATGGTCCTGGGGTCCTGGGATGGAACCCCGCATCGGGGTCCCTACTCAGCGGAGAGCCTGCTCCTCCCTCTGCCCCTCCCCACCTCGTGCTCTCTCCCCCCCTTCCCTTTCTCTCTCAAATAAATAAATAAAATCTTAAAAAAAAAAAAGACTTAAATGTGTTTAGGGCCCAGTGACAAAGGAGGAAAAATGCAAAACAAGTCTAACTCCAACACTAGTTTAGCTGTTTGCCTTTGAGCAAGTTGCTTTACCTCTCTGCGCCTGTGTTTTCCACGCCCAAAATGGAAGTATTAAGGGTTACCTCTACTAGGGAACTAATGCTGTTGTGAAAGCAGATGATAGGCATGGCAGTGCCGTCCAAATGGCATCAATATCAGCTAATGTGTCTTGAGTTCTCACTACATAGTAGATGCTATACTGAGCCCTCGACCCACTGAGTGACTCGACCTTCAGAGCAGACAAATGCAGCAACCATTATGTTATCATTCCCTTTCACAGGTGCAAAAACCAAGATTTAGCTGGAAAGAGTGAGTAACCTCCTAGAAGTGACTAAGTCACTCCATTACTAAGTAGTGGGACCAGAACTCGAAGTCCGGTGTGCGTGGCCACGGAGTCCTGGGCCATGGCACTTCCTTGTCCCCAGAAAGGACTCCGTGCTAGGGAATGCAAAGTGTAGGTTGCTATTGACTGCTTGATGTGATTCTTGGGACTCTCACACAACCCCGGGTTTTTAATCTCTGTCCAGCCACACAGGGTTAATCGGAATAACTGGAATAGGGTAGGAGTGGACAGGCGGCAGCAAGCGCCGCCAGAGTGCACCAGCCTGCTTAGCAACGAGAGAAAACAAGCTGTGCTCTAGAAGGAAGGGGAATGAGCTTCAGGGGCGGGTGGGAGGAAGGAGGGAAGGAGGGGGAGGAACTGCGTCCTGCCAAATCTGGGAGGGTGTGAGTGGTGACAGGCACCAAGGGTGCTGGCACTTGGAAGGAGCAAGAGGATGTTCTGGGGAGGACGTACCCACAGTCAAGTGCTTTCTGCTGAGGCAAGAAAGGCTCTGCCAGGCGGTTCACATCCTCCTGTCTCTTTAGTTCTGTCTCCCCAGCCCTATGGATGCTGGAGGTGATGGTGGGATTTTGAAAGTTTTAAACTTGAATATTAATTCACTTAGCTAATCCGAATACCTTCTCCTTATTGTTACCTCGTCACTATGCTTACGAAATGTCAGGGCCGGGGCGCCTGGGTGACTCAGTTGGTTACGTGTCTGCCTTTGGCTCAGGTTATGATCCCGGGGTCCTGGGATCGAGCCCCACGTCTGGCTCCCTGCTCAGTGGGGAGCCTGCTTCTCCCTCTCCCTCTGCCTGCCACTCTGCCTACTTGTGATCTCTCTCTCTCTCTGTCAAATAAATAAATAAAATCTTAAAAAAAAATGTCAGGGCCAATAAGGAATACAGAAAATAAAAATACCTGATCATCTAAGTGCGACCTTAACTGTGGTATAGAGACTGCCCATAGGTGGTGAGCGAAGGTGCCAACCTTCAAAGGGCCTGGACGGTGCAAGCATGGCCTGTGGATGGGCCACAGAGAGCATACAGCTCTCCAAAGCCAGTGTCTATTGAGACCCTAAGAGGAGAAAATTCTAGATGATTTAGAAAGTTCTTTTTTTTTTTT